>NC_081405.1:676715002-676997502 GCF_030272615.1 Cryptomeria japonica | reverse complement strand
ATAGCAAGCAAAAAGTAGTTTGTATATTATTTGAATTGGAGTTTATTACACCGCCTTACCTCAGCATAAGCCCAAAATGCCTTCTCAGGTCTGCATAACATCAGCATTGCCATTGGCAAAAAACCAATTGCCCTTTTAAGAGACATTAAGTGATTCGTAGAAACCATGCTATTTGTAATACTGTTTCATTAGATCAAAATCAATGAAATCAGCACTGTGACAGAATGTAAAGTTCAAGCCTTTATTATTTCAACCTTATTGGCTTGTAATACTCTTCCCCGAGTAGAATTGCCCTTAAAAGAACAGAAATAAGCGTGTGCAACCCATACGAAACTGATATCCATCTAAAACAGTCAATAATCTACAAAAATAGTCATCAAATTCATGTAAGAGACCATCTAAACAAATTAACATGGTACGAATAAGACCAACTCAGGGTATCGATTAAGGAGGAAAAATCCAAGCCTTGAAAATGCATCATCATTAGCAAACAGAGAAATTTCCACTTGCAGATATCAAATAGCAAAAGTTAACTTCAATATTCCTAAATACAATATACTCTGTTGGATCTTGCTAAACGTTTTGAAAATGAGATTATAAAAACTTTAGTAAACATTTTGAACAGAAGATTGTTTATTCATTCGAATATGAAAAGGAGGAAAAAAGGATGATAATTGCATGCTCAATAAAACATCAGTATCTGCCCCTTACACACTCCCAAACTTTTTTTTTTTTTTACAGGCCTGCAGATTACAGCACCATTGGAGTGGCCTAGAAAAGAATGGCCTTGAGCTCAAAAAAATAACTGACAGCTTTCCTAAGTACCAAGATGCTAAATTGCTTTAACTGTGTTTACTATGGTTTGTAAATCAACATTCTCATGGCACAGTTACCTTGCCAATATCTGTACCAGTTTCACTTCCTTATGTATTCTGTTCTTCAAAATAAATTGAGGCCTATGAATCTATTCAGTTCGGTGCTATCCCACAGAATTTACAATTTGATAGAAACCCTCATGATATTTGATCAATATATGAAAACAACAATATTTCCAACCTCATCACTCAATCTTTCTGTCTCTGCAATAAGTTTGTCAGAAAATCCAGACACAAGATTATTACATTAATAAAACAAGAACTTGACATCAGACCGTAACAAAAATCTAACCACCACCCTGTAAAGATAAGCGATCTCGTAAAGTGTCGAAAAGAGCAGTGGCTGCCGTGTTCTGCCCAAAAGTTAGTTTCAATCGCCCAAGCAGCTCACCATCCTTTGCTTGTGAAGCAGATTCAGCTGCTTCCTTGGCCATACCTATACGAGCATAGGCCTGAAGAAAAAGCATATTTTAATTTCAAAGTTTGGGGATGGTAACAAAAACAGATTTAGAATAAAATTAGAATAGAAGAAAACAAGAGCATCTGGTTGAAGGATGATATAAATTTCACATAAATAATATTAACTTTGTCACGAACCTCAGCACGTTCATGAGGATCTGCAAGTTTTAAGATATATTTCAATGCCTCATCCTTATTTCCGGCTTCAATGCAAGCCTCTACAAATGGCTTGTAGCCTGCATTATTATACATGTTTAGTAATTGGGAAATTGAATTTAACACATTTAAACAGGGAGGTTATTTTAAAGAAAAGAATATGTAAGGCCAATGTTCTTGATGGGGTGCTAAAAGAGTCATGAAAAAAATACATGGCGCAGAGATTACCTGTTGGTGGTTTTTTCTCCTTGGAAAACTTCTCTAAAGCAAGCCAATTATTTGTAGTTGCCAAGGCAAATACTTTTAGCCAGTACCAGCGTTTATCAGAAACCTGTCACAAGAATTATATTTATTGGAATATCTTATGAATCAGACTTGGATAGAAAATAGCATTCAGTAAGCAAACCTTGAATTCGCTCTTTATCTTCTCAGCTGCACGATGATTTCCTAATACAATACATGTCCGGATTGTGTCGCTAACACTTGAGTCAACAAATATAGATTGTTTGGTGCTTGCTTCTAGCTCATGTTGTAGCCTACAGAGAGAACATGAAGAGTTTTTGGAGAAAAGAAAATTTAGTCAGGAAAATACCAGTGTCTTTCCATAGGGTGCATACCTGAGCAATTTACCATGTTCTTCTGCCACCTTTGATTCAAAAGCATGCTCCTTGGTCTCTGAGAAAAGTTTGTGCACTTGCTCAATAAGCTTAATGCGAGGACCTTGAAGAGGAGAACCCCTTTGTGCCAAAGGACTCTTAGTGTGTTCCCACGATTCCTTCCATAGCAGAGAGGCTAACTCCTGCAACAGGACAAGCTTTCCTAATTTCAAGAAGTATCGCTTTACAGATCTATATAAAGGTAGACTAATAAACACGTGTGTAAAAATACAACTACTACTCCTTGTTTAGGTAGAGATAAAAAGTAGATCTTAGAGACCAAAGGTAGCAATTTTAATTTTTTATTACATACGGCATACAGAATTGGCACTATAATTAACAAAAGAGCAGCACATTTTCAATAGATATATGCATGCCATAATTGAATTTGAGATGCAATCAATATAAGGAAAATGCCAAAAGCTCTGTTAGCAGGTTCAACCAGAGCCCTAGTTGAACCCCAACTGGTCCAAACCAAATATGGATACTGTTGACGTGTTTTTTATGACTACATCGAACATAGAATAAAGTTGCCTAGCGGTCACTTCACTCTCTCTTGATCAAAGTGTGATTGCATGCTAAGATTGCAAGAAGTTCAAACAATCGACTCCAAGGTTCCTTTATGCTACGGACGTGACTCAGTTGGCTGATGTGATTGCTGGTAATCCAAGGGACCTTACGTTTGCATCGTTCTTTCACTTCTTTGTTGGGGCTGGAACTCCATCATCGGATATGGCAATTCTGCGATGCTGCTGCTTCAAATGGACTAAAATGAACTGAAAGTAAAAGGGAAAGGGTTTAGAAGGATCTAAATCTACTCCTAAGGGCAATGATATCAACAGTTAATGCTTTGATGGACAAATTCCAAATAAACCAAGCTCTGCTTCGCCAAGTTTAACTACAACTCCGCAAGAACCGGTGCAATCTTCTGAGGATGTTGAAGGATTTTCAAATCGAGAAAGTGCATTTGAATACCCAACACGGCGCAATCCAAATGACTATCCACAATCAAACTTAGCACAAATCTGGGGGTTCAGGCTAACTTTACACTGCAACTTACAATCAGCAAGATGCAAAAAGTATGAACCATGGAAATTCATCAAACACCATTACATTCTCCATTGAAATGAAAGCACTATACTACTTCTACTCTGAGGAAGGTGAAACCATGCAAGTTTTGAAAAAATAACTTAAGTGGACACCATCAGAGAACAATGTTTCACTGTTATTTTCTCAAAAACTTATCTCAACAATTTCATACAAATCTCCCTCCTCTACAAATGAGGGGGGGTCACCCCTTTATATAGGCCTTAGGCCATGATTACATACAAACCCTAATTAGGGTTTTCCCTAAAAGATTCTCCACTCAAGATGCAACAAGGTGGGAATCTCCAATTAATAACCCATCATGCCCATATAAAATTAATTCAAAAGTACCCAAAATAGCATCCATTGCGCATTAAATGCACCACCTCTTTCAAATTCGCCCAACATGCGTTGAATATTCATCCACGCAAAAATCACCCCATTATGTCATAAATGCTCCATCATTTCCACATCCGGCAGCTACATGCAAAAAGAATTTGCCATAAATTCAACATGCAATGACCGAGTCGCCATTTGGTCAAATATTCCGGCAATGAATGTGCCACCATACTGCCATGCGTTCAATAGATCCTCGCCATGCAAGTGGACCCTGCCGTCGTATATCTGCTCTTGCACATCTCAAATTGTTGGAGAGAGAAAATTTGATTCAGGAAGAATTTTCTTTAAGCCTCTTCAACTTTCCTTGCTTGAAGAAGGTTTTTCATCAATTCTGCACATTTCCTATTTTTTAGGAAAATTTCCAAATTAGGGTTCCACGGTCTAGGAGAGGAAACTCTTCTACGAATCCAAATCTGTAAAAATTTTGAAATTTGGATGTGATTTGATGCCCGAGAATGGATTTTTTCAAATTTTTCTCTAGGGGGGGAATTTCTTGTTCATTTCAACCCTAATTCCTTCCTTGACCCTTTGACTTTCATGCCTTAGACAAATTTTCAGTCTCCGAGCTTAAGTATGGAATTCACCATGTCTTGGAATTTGATCATTTTCCATGCCTCCAAGCACCCCTGAATTTGGTGCTTTTCATTCATCTTGGGCACTATTTTGCACTACAGGAGGAATTTTATCAAATTGCGAATCCTCCATGACCTCCATTTTGGCGCCCAGCTAAGGATTTGGGCAGAATTTCTCTGTGGAGGAGGAATTTTGTCAAATTGTGAATCCTCCATGACCCTTCGATTTTGGCACCCAGCTGAGGATTTGGGCAGAATTTATTTGTGGAGGAGGAATTTTGTCTTTTCATTCTTCCTTGACCCTTGACTTTCCATGCCTTAGACAAATTTTCAATTTTCAAGCTTAAGCATGGAATTCACCACGTCTCGGAATTTGATCCTTCTCCATGCCTTAATCATTCAAGAGTTTATCTCTATGCATGGGCGTGGATTCCACTTGGAAAGGAGAATTTATGCTTTTCACATTTTCCATGATTACCTTGGCCTGGCACCTTCACCTAGCACTTGGGCACTATTCCTTCCTAAAGGAGGAATTCATCATTTTGTCCATTATCCATGAACATACCATTTTGGCGCCTTCTTCCTTGTTAGGGCGCAAATTTGCCTTTGGGAAGGAATTCTCAACTTCTTCAATTCTCTTTGCATACTTCATTTTGGTGCCCTTCCTTATCTTAGGGCGGAATTTTGCTAGGAAGAAGGAATTTCATCACATTGAAGGTTTTCCAAAATAACACCTCTTCGGCGCCTTCATCATGGCTTGGGCGCTAATCTCCTGTAGGCATGGAATTCTAAACTTTCTCCATTCTCCTTGAGCACTCCACTTTGGCGCCCTCCCTTGGAGTAGGGTGGAATTTTCACTAAGTGGTGGAATTCACAATTTTCCATGCTTTCCATGTCAACTTCACTTTGGCGCCCTTGGTGAAGTATGGGCGCTAAAACCACCTAGGCAAGGATTTTCACATTCTCCACGATCTCCATGGACTCCTTTGTTTGGCGCCCTTGGCCAAACTTGGGCACTGAATTGACTTGGGGAAGGATTTTCATGATTTTTCCTCATTCTCTTCATCAGGATATATATCAAATATAACATTTAAGTATAAGTTTATACTTTAAGTTATATTTCATATATATTGTCAGGATGTTTGAGAGTGGTTTAAGGTCCCTAGGAATCATAATGCAAATTTTGGATTTTGGAAGATCTTTCAAATTTTCAGACTTAGTCAAATTTCGGGCCATTTCCAGATCAGGATGACATTGGTGGATTGATGTGAATTTCTAGACTTATATGATTTTGCATGCTTTCTTCTTCTGGAATAGGAGTTCCATACTCAACCATTTTTTTGATCCAACTTGTCTGCCTTCTGACTCTTCTGGATTTAGAAATGATCTTCAGGAGCATTCAGTCTTCAGCGTCTTTAGGGATGTTCAGTTTTCAGTGCTTTCCTGTGAAGAACCTGCCAAAAATAGATTTTCCCAAATAGTAAGTGTTTCAAAATGTCAAGGTTTGGGCAAAATAGGTCAGGAAAGAACTTACTAAAAATAGTAAGTTTGGTTTTTTGCAAAATTAGACCAATTCGGGAAGCAGTGAAACTTACTAAAAATAGTAAGTGCTTAGAATTCGCTCAAATTTTACTGGGAGGTTCCTTGAAAGGTCCTGATTCCAGTTGTATGCTTAGTTTTCCAAAACCCTAATAGAAACCCCTAAAATCTAGGACTAAAGGCAAAAACCCTAAAATTGACAAAACGAGTCCTAGACTTAACCAAATTTTGCTCAAACGAAAAAGCATACTTAATCAATATGACCCCCAAACACTTGCAAAGCAGAGAGACTGACGAGACTGCTGCGAAAAGACCCCAAAAACGCAAGCCAAAAGACTGGGAGGGCCTAAAAAGTAGGGGGTCCCCATTTGCAATGGGGCGATGTGTGAAAACGTCACAACATCTAGCCCCCACCCGAATAAATGTTCCAGAACATTTCAAATACAAAATCCAATCCACGGGTGAAGTGTTGAAAAACACTTTAGGGCAAAACGCAAATTAAAGCACGTTCATCTGATTATGTGTGCATATGCATTAATTCCATCTCACAAGACCATCCAAACTCCTAGAATTAGTCATGGCAGGCTAAAGGTATCTATACTTCAAAAGCATCTGGGACATTGCCTCGCTGCCAGTCAAGCATCCATAGCTCCAACGAGGTTGTCTCTGGAATTCCACGAATATTGCTCCACTGCCAGCCAGGTGTCCATAGCCCCAGTGGAGTTATCCGCATATTCCCAAAGCCAATATTTTGATATTTCTTTTCATTTTTTCATCTTTCTTTTTCTTTCTTTTGATATTCCATTTCATTTCCGTCAATTCCTTTGGCTTGTAAGTAATGAAACCTACTATGGGTTTGGAGATTCTAGTGGCGCTGAAGCAAGATTTAGGATTTTCACCAGCCATAACTTCTCCCAAGGGATCTAAATGACTTAGAGCAATTGACTAGGCATGGAAAACAACATCATCACCCCACCCACAAACAGGAACTCCAAACAATTTAGGCCACTCTAAAACCCTAAACCTAAGCAAAACCACTTGAGCAGACAAGCTCAAGGGAAACCAGCACCAAAGGCTGAAAACCAAAACCCAAAGAAAACAAAAGGAAAACAAACCAAAGGAAAGCCAAAACCCACAGGGAGAACAAACAAACAAACAAACAAAAAGGAAGCCTAATCTAATAAAAACAAAACTTTCAAGCAAACAATACTCACAAGACCTAAATATATACAACTCCTAACATGATTTCTCAGGATGTGCAGGAGCAACAGGGCATTAGTCATGGTTTGAAGCCTTGCAAAGTTATCTTTAAACTCAGGAAAGTAATCTTTTGTAATACAAATCTCAAACTCAAGCAAAACTTTAGGAAAGATTAACAACTGCAGCAACTCATCGAGACCATGATCAATCCATAAACAAGTTGTTCTTCCCAAATTCCCATAATCAAATTCATAACTTTCAAATTTAGGAGCAAGGAAAGAGATAATCTAGTGGTTTCCATGCGTGGGCAAGAACTCTTGCGTGTCATCCACTGCTTCATCAAGAGGTTGAAGTTGGTGGTGTATCATCCCACTCGCATCCGAAATATGCAGATTGGGATCACATTCAATGGTGAGCAAACTATGGTATGAGATGGATTTGAATGGGAACCTGGAAATAGAGGACATTTCTCCAACTAACTCCTTTTGAATATTTGATAATGAGTTGAGCCCCAACCCAAATCGCTCTTCATTCTTTACTTCAATCACGGCAACTTGTTCCTCGAACGACATCTCACGTATCTCAATTTCCTTTAACAATTTTTCTTGGATCTTGAGTAGAGGTTCAAGCACCAACCTGACCTGCATTTCATACTCTACTTCCATCTCAATAGCGCACTGACTATCACATATTCTTTCCCGCCTTGAGCTGCTTATCATTTCTTCCATCTGGCGCATGCACGAACGAACTTCTTCATCAAGGAGCATCTCTTCTTGCTTGACTGTGGAAACATTGCTTGCATTTGTTTGAGCATCTTTCGTTGCTTTCTCAAATTCCACTTCAACGGGTGCTTCTTTCCTCGACATAAGGTATGCAAATTTGCTCTTGACTGAATTGTGTTGATTATCCCGCTCAATTGTGCTTTCTTCACTACAAGATGTTGCAGTAATACCTTCTTCATTTGATGCTAAGTCAATTGGTTGAAGGTGGGCATTTTGCCACTTTTCTATAGTGTACATATTTGACGATTCTTCCAACTCTGCCTGCACCTTAGCTTGGTGAATAGTTTCCCTGCATGATGAACATGTGACTTCGGAATGAGTGGTATTGTGGATCCTACACCAACACGGGAGCAAGATGCCCTCTACGCACAAGTCTTTCTCAATACTTAAGCCTTCCTTAACCATCTCCTTGAACCACATGAAAAAATCATTTTCACCAATTGAAGCTTCGGGTTCCACTTTCACTAGTACAACGGGCTTATGTACTTCTGAAACGGAAACATTCCCTTGCAAGGCTAATTCCATCCTTGACATAAATGTTAAACAATGCATCTCATTGTGTCCGCCAATGTTATGAATTCTACAACTATTCCTTGATGCGAATTCAAACAAACTTCGTGGATGTAACTGTGCATTCAATCTCCACCAAAGTTGAAGGATATCAACTTCTTGCTCCATTGAGAAATTTTTTTTTTTTAATTTTCAATTTTCTAATTTTTGAGGATTTTTCTGGCATATAAGAGATCTAACATATCTCTGATTCTGCACTTGAAAGCTCGTGCTAGTTCCAGCCAAATTGAATTTCGCGATCAAGCCCTCCTAGCACCAATTTTGTTGGCTGCAGGAGGAGGGTGAAAAAAGTCCTTAAGATTACTCCTCGCAAATATGAATTGATATGATTTGGAGTTCAGCCGCTCAGGAATTAATCGCGATCATCCCCTCCCTCTAGCGCCAATTTTGTTGGTGTGTTGGAGGGTGAAAAAAGACTTGAGATCACCTCCACAAATTTGAAATGATAGAATCTAGAGTTCGCATATTCAGCCCTCCTAGCACCAATTATGTTGACGTGTTTTTTATGACAGCGTCTAACACAGAATAAAGTACCAACAGTCATCTTATCCTCTCTTGATCAAGATTAGTCCGTATGCTAGGATTGCTTAAAGTTCAAACGGCTAATTCCAAGGTTCCTTCAGTGCGTGGACGTGACTCACTTGTTTGATGGGTTTGTTGATAACCCAAGGGGCCTTACGTGTGTTCAATTGAGGAAAATTCATGCAAGCTCAAGGATTTATGCACGGATGATTGGCAATGAAAGCTCTAGTTTTGGATCTTTTGGATTTTTCGAAATATGCGGAAAGTAAATAGGAGTGGGGAAGAGAACCATGCTATAGCTAATCTAATCCTAAGAACAGGAGACGGGATAACTCATGCAAGAATCAAACCACACTTCGTTTCGCCAGCAAAGCACAACTACACGAAGGTGGTGCAATATTCGAAGGGTGCGTAGAGGTTTTTCAAATCATCAATATGGACGATCGGATCGAACAATCTCTATTGATGATCGAAGTTAAGCATATACGCATCAAAAGGGCTCAGGCTAACTTTGCACAGAGTACAACAATCAACTGCACACCAAAAGTATGAGCTCAGATTTTGCAACAAGTGATCCTATCAGATTCAGTTCTCCTAACAACATATAAGCAAATCTAATCTAATTCAAGAGAGCAAGACCATGCAGATTGCCAAAATAGAACAAGAATACACCATCAAAATTGAACAATGTATTAAGTTGGCTACTTCACAATCCTGATGCAACAATCTCTGAAAATAATCTCTCCTCCCTTACAAATGAGGGGGGTCACCCCCTTTATATAGGCACCAAGCCATGCAAACCCTAATTAGAGTTTTAGCTAGAAGATTCTCCACTCAAGATGCAAGGAGGTGGGAATCGGCAATTAATAACCCATTATGCCCACATACAATTAATTCAAAGCCTAAAATAACGCCCACTAGTGCATTAAATGCGCCCCATGATGTTGATTATGACCAAAATACAATAAATACTTTCATGCAAGGAATAAATGTCCATCATTCTCCATATGACGATGGCATGCATGGAGAATAAAACAATAAATGAGGAGGCTGCATGCAAGAAGATTCCTTATCCGACGATGACATGCACTAATTGGACCCACACCTAGTCAAAATACATCCAGCAATAAATACGCCACAACTATTCAACCAAAAGATTCTCGTCCAAGAATGGACGACCATTATCCCGCTCATTTATGGCATATGCAATGAATCTGCTAACGACGGCCTCCAGCTCTCTGATGGAGACACTTGGCACATTTTCGATGTCGAATTCCATCAAGGCAATTTATTCCTTGCTCTTGGAAAAGAAGCTCTCCCACTCTGTCATGACTTCCTGCGTCTTCTCCATTATACCAAAGAATGAAAAAACATTTGCAAAATGCTCCTTGGGGAATGAAACCACAAAAAAGAAATCATGCAGCTGAGATTTCAAGGAGTTCACCGTTATTCCACCGTCATTGAGTTTCCTCACGAACAATGCCTCAATTGCACCGATGATTTCCTCCTACACCCCTCTGATGGATTCTTCCAAGTAAAGGAGTCTACACTGAACTTATCGAAGGTGTTCTTTCTTGAACAAACGACGTAGAACCATCGGGGAAAGTCATAAGCTTCATTTTCTTGAATCACTTTCCCATCCACCAAAATTTGCCTTGGAACCTTCGTCAGAGCCCTGAGTCACGGAATGGTTAAGTCCTAGTAAATATGCACATCCTCCCATAATCCTTTTGTTGTCTCTAATCTGCTCAGGAGGGCCACAAACCTTGAATGAAGTTGGGCTAGGTCTTCAATGAATTTTCCTGCTTCAGTATAAACATCCTCTATCCATTCCCTGGAATTTTGCGCCATCGCTCTAATAACTTTTGCATCATCAACCACTTCCTTAGGGAGTGAGGAAGGAGGAGTGAATGAAGGACCCGCCTCCCAAAGGGGTCTTTTGAAACCCCTGACGTACTCGCACGGGGCTCTATTTTCCTCCCTCAGCCGCTTACATTTCGCCTTGGATTTCAGCGGCTTCTCCTTCGTGGCCAAGGAAGATTCTTCAAAGTCTCCCATTACTTGACCTGTGGAAGCATGGCCAAGGTCAATCTGCCTGATGACATAATCCTCCTGCCTGATCTCGCTCCTGTCTTTATCTACTGCAGGCTCAGCAATGTGTAGGGACCGGGATCCAGACTCTTCCCTGACAACCTTGGAGAATTTTCGAGGAGCCTTCCTTTCTGCTAATTCTTCCAACTCTTGAGCTGGATTAGTTCCCTTTTTTGGTTCTCTTCTCAGCCTTCCTACCAGCCAATCTGGAGCGGGGATGGAGTGACTATGAACCTCTACGTGCTCCTGTTCCTGTGACTCTTCTTCCATTTCGCCAAGGATAGCTTCCACGAAGCTATCCTGGCGAGCCTCTTCCTGATGTGGGGGACTTTCTTGCCTTTGACTTCTTGGTCGATGGTGTCCTTGTGAAGCATTGATGCTGAGTATATCTGGTGTCGGAATGCTCTCTGGAAGTGGACCCGTGGTATGCGGAAACATCTCTACCTCCTGCACACTCGAGGAGCTTGCCGGTGAATGCTCTCTTTCCGTCCTTGTTTTCTTTTGTGGAGGTTCTTCCTGTTGGTCTTCCTATTGGACCTCCTGTGGGATATCTTGTTGGATATCCTTCTTCCTTGTTGTCCTTGGTCTCTTTTGGGCTTTTATTTCCTTTATCCATCCGAACTTCCCTTCCTGCCTGAACCTTCAAAGAGCCTTCGGTTGCCTCACTGTGGGAATCTAGACTTCCCATTAGTTGATATGTCAGATGAACATTTCCTTCTGCCAATTTCCTTATCTGCCGGTCAATCCAGTGCTTAGTGAATTTCAGCACCGGTCTAGCTAAGATACTCAAATCATCCATCTCAGGCTCTGACCAATCTGGCAACTGAATAGGCTGATCCTTTACTTTTTCGAATTCAGGTTGTATCAAATCTGCATCTTCTTTCACCTGATCTGGCACCTGATAAATTTCACTTATCTTGATGGTGTCGAGGGGCAATCTGGAATGCATTCTCTTCCGGACCTCAAGGTCATCCTCGACACCTGCCCGATAATCTTCCAAGTGAAACTTGTGTATGAATTTGACGCCAGTGACTTTTATGATTTGGCAGTAAGGATCATATTGGGCCCTGGATGCATAAAATGGCAAATGATAGAATGTCAATTCCCCTGCTGCACTTTCAATGGCTTCCAAGCCTTGGCATATTTCCATGAAGTCACCCAAGACCACTGGAAATTCAATTGATTGCCTCTTCTTCTTCTGCAGCTGATCATAGGCAGTTAACTGTCTTATGAGTTCCAGCAATACGAGCTTGTCTGATGGATATCTTGGCAATTTGTATGACTAGAATGAGAATCCTTGTGTCCTGATGTAGGTGAATTTAGGAAATTGCAAGAACACAGCTCCATACTTCTGGACTAAGGCATTCGCTTGCGGTGACACCCTTACATGCAACTTCTTTTGCATAAGCCGTGTTAAGTACATGGTGAAGGTGTCATTCGCCAACCTGTAAGAATTGACATTGTGAAGATGTAGCTGAGGATAACACTCGTGTACTTTCAACTGAGCCGGTCCGCAACCCATAATTCCTCTTGCTGGCAGACCATCAAATCCTCCCCTTCGCACAAGCATATAGAACAGGTAGGAGCTCATGAAAAAGGACTGGGACCTTTTCTCCTTCAAGTTTTTTAACTGCTCATGCAAGTAGTGACTGATCAACCTAGCCCAGTCGATTAGTCCATTTGAATTCATGATTTCGCCTATGTAGAAGAACATCCAGGTCTCAAAGTTCACAGAATGTTAACACCCCATTACTCTGCTCAGCATCTTTATCAGGTCCACATACTCCTGCTTGAACTCAAAGATGGTGAGAGTCTTTGGCATCTTGGAAGCATGCACCCTAGGCTTCAGAAACCACTGCTTGTTAATAAAATCAGCACACCTAGCAGGACCTGCTTCATATACTGCCTGAGCTCCGTTGCTGGTCCTGTATGTCATGGAATAGTGCGAAGGAATTCTGAAAGCCTCACCAATTGACTCCGGTATCAATGTTGCCAGCAGCTTGCCATCTGGCGTTGAGATTGTCTTTCGCTCCAAATTATAATGTGTTGCATATTCCTAGACCAAGTCTGGGCACTGAATAGCAGGAGGAAAACCAGCTGCCGCAACTATTCTGCTTTTGACAATTTTGACAGTTGTTGGTGATGGACTATGCCCTACTGTCCCAAACATTTTGATCTTGAATGCAGCCAAATTGAATGTGCCTAAATTAGTATCGCTGATCTCTTCCCATCTTGAATTCAGCTGGGAATGGGGAAGGAAACCTTTCATTTCCGCCTTGATCAATGCCTGCCTGGAGAGAGCAGCTGCCTTGCTTGATTCCACCATCCTGGAAGCACCTTGGAAATGATGAAGACAGAGACTAAGTATGACCACTCTTCACTTCTCCACTTCTTCTTTCCTGAATCTTGCACGTGAGAAATGAAATGCCTTTCCAAACTTATATAGAATTCTTAAGGCATTGAATTAGCAATTGCATTCATGACGCGTCATACTTTCCCCAATTACTATGCCATGCAAAAGAAACTTCCCATGCGAGTGAGTTTGAATTTAGAAGTTTCCTTAAATGCACCAAGTCATGCGTCATACTTGGAAGATTCTCTTCACCAACTCGTTGATTTCCATTCTTTCCAACTTTGGAGGGAAATTGAAGGATTCTCTCAGGATTTGCTTGATTTCATCTTGACTTGCTATCTTTCGCTTTTGAAGGAATTTCCAGGTCTCTTTTCAACATTCCTATTTGTTAGGGATCCGCCTAAAATTTAGGAGCCAGTTTCATTGGATGGAGAATTTCACCACGATTCCAAATCTATAAAATTTTACATATTCCGGTGAGATTCAGTGTCTAAAAATAGAAATTTCAAAAATTCGCCCGAGGGGATTTTTACTTTTTTTGATTCCTCCTTGACCTCTTGGCTTCCATGCCTTAGGCAAAATTTCAAATTTTTTTAAGCTTGAGCGTGGAATTCACTGTCTTGGAATTTTATCATCATTTCCTTGGTTCTCCTTAACTTAGCCATTTCAACATTCTTTTTTTGGGCGCAATTTTCCTTTGGTCGAGGAATTCAATGGCTTGGGAGAAGGAATTCCTAGTTTTCAATATTATCCATGCTCTACCCATTTTAGCGCCCTCCACCATTCTTAGGCGCTATTTCTTCGAGGAGGAATTTTGAACTTTTCCATCCTTCCTTGACTCTTGCTATTTGGCACCCTCCCAGGTGCTAGGGCGGAATTTCACATGAGGTATGGACTCTTGACCTTTTCCACCTCTCCTTGGAAAGTCCATTTTGGCGCCTTCCATTAGGCTATGGCGCGTTTGTCACTACGGAAGGGAATTCCAACACCTTCATAAATTTCCTGCACCCTCCACTTTGGCGCCTTCCATCAGGCTAGGGCACATTTCACACTTGGTCAAGGACTTTTGCAATTTGCCCGTTTCTCCATGCACTCTCCAATCTGGCGCCCTCCACAAGGCTGGGGCGGAAATTCCACTAGGGGAAGGAATTCATTGATTTGTGAATTGCCCATGTCTTCTCCTGTTTAGCACCCTCCACAAGGTTGGGGCGGAATTCTGCATAGGTGATGGATTCTTGCAATTTGTTCATTTCTCCTTGCACTCCCCATTCTAGCACCCATCCTTGGTCTAGGGCGGAATTTTCACTGAGGGAAGGAATTCATTGATTTGTGAATTGTCTATGAGAAGACCACTTTGGCGCCCAATTGCTCCCTTGGGCGTGATTTTGCCTCGGTCATGGATTCTTGAAATTTCCATGCTATCCATGACCTCTCCTGTTTAGCGCCCAACTGCATACCTGGGCGGAATTTTCACCTTGGCATGGATTCTTGGAATTTCCATGATATCCCTGGACCCTTGGATTTAGTGCCCAACTGCCTGCCTAGGCGGAATTTTCACTCTGGCATGGATTCATCATTCAATCTTCCGGACTTAGAACATTTTGATCTTCTTGTGATTTTGGAGTGCCTTCCCAGACAGGTGAATTTCTGAGCTTTCTATTTCAGGCATGGGCTTCCAGCACTTAACCAATTTCTGGCTTTCTCTATTTGCTTTCTGACTTTCTGGAATTAGAGATATTTGCAAATGTCTGATCTTTGTCGCCTTGTCCGACTGATCCTGTCAGTAGTGACTTTCCAAAAATAGAAACCTTCAAAGTGTCAGCGTTAGACTCCTAGACAAGGTGCAGGAATGACTTACTATAAATAGAAACTTACTAAAAATAGTAAGTTTGATTTTTGGCAAAATGACGACATTCCAGGACTCAAAAAAATCCCTAAAAAATAGGAACTTTCTAAAAAATATAAAGTTGCTCCATTTTGGCTCAAATTTACTGGGAGGCTCCTTGAAGGGTCTTGATTCTAGTCGTATGTTCAGTTATCCAAAACCCTAACAGGGAACCCCTAAAATCTAGGACGAAAGGCAGAAACCCTAAAAAAGGACAAAACAGGCCCTAGACTTGACCAAACTCGCTCAAACGAAAAGTAGACTTGCTCGAAATGACCCCAAAACACCTGCAAAATGGAGAGACTGCCACCAACCCCCCCCAAAAAAAAAAAAAAAATCGACCAAAAAGGGCCTAAAAGTTAGGGAGGGTCCCTATCTGGGATGGGGTGATGTGTGATTAGGTCACAACAGGTCCCAATTGAAACATTCAAGCTCAGGCACATCATCCCTAATGCCAAAAGAAACATCTTCACCTTGAATGAAGACTTCATATTCAACATCATCACTTTCAGGGACAAGGGAGAACCAACATACATCATAATCACATGTGCTGATATCCAACTCATCAGCACAAATCTCAGGTTTACGAGACACCTCACAAGAAGATCTAAAATCTTTAGATTGTCTCTTTGTTTTTGTTTCCTCCTCCAGGCAGCATAATGCAACAACCTCAGGTTCATGGCACGATCCATCCGCCATGCAATCTGCAGCAAAAACATCACCCCATGTGCCCTCCTCAACACTAGCTTGTTGCTCCAAAGCTACCACTGGGGGAGGTGTAGACATTTCCTTCTCACGATCAATAAAGAAAGGAAGATTGTCAAATGAGAGGACAGTGTCTTCCTCTTTACCTTCACACTCCTCTTCAATGACCTACTGCTGCAACTGATTATTCTCAATATCCTCCTACAACGTCACCGATTCTTCCTCCTTTAGAGCATATGAAGACTCACCAATGGTTGCTCCAACCCTTTCCTCATGATGAGGATGGTAACCATCCATCCTCCATACAACAGGCCCACCCTTAAAAAGGGAGATAGCATCAGGAAAGGGCCTAGGTGGTGGGGCATTTTGCAAAAGGCACCGAGGAGAAGGCTTTTGTATAACAACAGCTGGAGCTCCCTTGAAACTTGGAATTTTAAAACTAGGGGGGTTAGTTGAAGGCTTGGGAGGCCTCCCCTGCCTGAAGCTTGGGATTTCAAACTTAGGAACCCTAGGGGCAGAAACCTCCTCCTGTATGAGTTGCATCTCTATGGCTGCTAGTTGCTTAATTTCTTTCTTCCTAGCAGAGGCAAGCTGCCTTGCAAGGAACTCCTCATGTTGTCTTTGGGCTCCCATCTGTTGTTGCTAAAGCTGAGCCTGATAAGCAAGCTGACCCTACTGCAAATCCCACTCCTGTTGCCTCTCGAACTCCTCTAGCTGCTTGGTGAAATCAAGCAACACACTGTTGAGTTCTGCAATTTGCATTTTTTCATCATCTTGGGGCTGCCAAGAAGGTTGAGTAGGGGTGGGTGGGTGGCAGGCATTAGGAAAGTTCCCACCTGCTGCTAAAGTGAAGTTATTTGAGTTGAAACTAAAAAATAAATTGAATGAATGATTCAATAATCGGATGATTACATTGAACGATATACACATGTATATATAGAGGTTACAAGATGATGTTCTATAATTAGAACATAACGTTAAAGTTAAAGACTAAAGAGCTAAACGCTAAATTAAGCGTGAAAGCTAAATTAAGCTTAAAAGCTAATTACATAATAAAAAGCTAACTTAACAAGCTAAATAAGTCGACAACTTAAAATAGAAGATGACCATTATAGAAGATATTCATATTATTTTAACAAAAACTAGGAGCAGTCCTAGTTCGGTCTTGTTGGTAAGGAGGGGGAAAATGGTTGGCATTCTCATAGAATGGGGGTGAATAGAAGTTACACCCATGATATGAACTCATTTTAAAGCATTTGAAAGAGATGGAGCCTCTTTCACAAAATGCTTAAAAGAGCAGACAGACCCTCTCAACCAAAGACTGATAACATACCACATATCCACCAAATGATTGCAAAGTCGCCAGGTGCTTGAAAGATGTTGCCTCCAAAGGCTTGATGAACTGAAGAACACACCGAATCTTCAGTTGGCTTGGGCTTAGGACTGCATGACCAGTAGATTTCCTCTTAGAGTCGCCAGGTGTGTGAAATGTTGCCTCCAAGGCTGAATACACTGAAGAACACACCAAGTCTTCAGCTTGATGAAGGATGAGTCCCACCGAGCGTGCCAAAAACTGTTATCACAAAAGCTCGCACAACTCAGCAACCTTGTGAAACATGGAAACAACCCCGAAGTGTGGGACCTTGCGCAAGGGGTTGAATCTCCAGAGAAGGTCGGCTTCCTTGTCAATCCAAGTGCAGGTATTGAACCAGCTCAACACCTCAAATCTTACTTCTAAACTACCCTAACAGCTTACAGAGGAAAAGGGAAGAGAGAAATGCTTAAAATGAAAGGAGGTGATGCACCAAGATAAGAAATTGTTCCTCTCCCCACCCGAAATGGCACAAGGAATCAACTGAAATACCCAAAAGATGCACAAACTTCAGTTGTATGAGTGACCCGAATGCATGTATGGAGATTAGAATTTGCTAAGTGTCAAGAGGGGAGAAGGATTCCCACAAGTCACACTCTAAAAAAACAAGTTAACACAGCATATATGGAAAGAAGACCCACAAAACATACACTTATGATGAAGGTAAGGAAACAAACACAGGGTGCATAAGTTGAAGGAAGGCAAGAATGTAATTTCAATTCATTCAAAAGCCAAAGGCCAAACTTACAGTTGTAGAAATGCAAAAAAAATAAAGTATTTAAGAGAAGTGAAAAAGCATAGAATAGCTCAAGCCAGCAAGGAGAGAACCCTTTACAATGAGGCTTAACAGCCTTTATATAGAAAACTGGTCGCAGAGGAGAGACCATTGGTCAAGGAAGAGAATCCTTGACCTTTGTGTGTGCAAGGAAATGTCAGTCAGGGAAAGCAGGGAAGTGCATGCACCTGACATTGTGTACATGCAAGCAACCTAGCCATACCCTGACAACCCAATCCCAAGACGAAAGGGACTTCCAAAAGGTGGATTGCCTGACATTCCAAAGTCAGAGCACACAAAAGTAACCACAAATAAGCATGGCCCTGTACTTCTCTTGATGGAAATCTTGCAAAATCATTAAATGCACCCCTATAGCTCCACGAAAGGTGTACAAGTCGCAAGAGTTGTTGGAGCATTAAGACCCTTGAGTGTTGATCACGCCATCTAGAAGTCTTGCAAGCCGGAAGGAAGTTGGAAGACTTCGGAAACACAGGTTACCAAAGTTGGAAAGACTTCGGGAACACAAGTCACCGAAGTTGGGAAGACTTCGGAAACACAAGTCATTGAAGTTGGGAAGACTTAGGCTTGGGATTTCGGAATTCCGGAGTTCCAAGGTCAAGGACTTAGAAACTTGGGAACCTGGGGGTTTCGGAGTTCCAGGGTTGAGGAAGCGACGACTTAGGAACTTGAGAACCTAGGGGTTCTGGAGTTCCAAGGTTGAGGACTTAGGAACTTAGGAACGTGGGAACCTGGGGGTTCCGGAGTTCCGGGGTTGAGGACTCAGGAACTTGGGAACTTGGGGGTCATGGAGTTCCGGGGTTGAGGAAGAGAAGACTTAGGAACTTGGGAACCTGGGGGTTCCAAAGTTCCGGGGTTGAGGACTTGGGAACTTGGGGGTTCCGGAGTTCCGGGGTTGAGGAAGAGAAGACTTAGGAACTTGGGAATCTAGGGATTCCGGAGTTCCGGGGTTGAGGAAGAGAAGACTTAGGAACTTGGGAACCTGGGGGTTTCAGGGTTGAGGACTTAGGAACTTCCTTCTGACAAGACAACACTTCACACTAAATGATTCCATTGCTTCCTCTTTGATCAAACTGGGGCAGCACTGGTCCATGGAACATATCTTTGATCGGTTCTCACTGATGGACCAAGGGTGTCATAAAATGACAACAATACTTACTTACAAATAGACAATTAATAACAGAAAAAATGAGATAGGTACAACTCACAATGATGCCACAGAAATAAAACAATAAGAGAAAAACCAGTAGTTACATCATAGCACTGAAGATAAAATGTATAGCTAAATCGCATATGATCTCTCTAAACTTTCTCATTTCTGTTGTTTGTTTGCCCTTCTTGAAAGAAAAGATTAATGACAATTATGGAGACTGAATTTTGAAGGGCATGTACTCATGCATTTAATGCTCAAAACCCTCTTATTAGGAGGACCGAAGAAATTTCCTCTTTTCGCACCAAAATTGATATCATTCCTCGTTTGCAGGATGAAATTTTCTTTCTTGTTAGACACCAGTTCCAGTGTTCATCTCTCAGCTCACATTCCCCACTTATGCACAGGGGAGAATTTAACAGAATTCACACAGGGAATAATCTTTCAGACCATCCACCTTAGTTCACAGTTTAAATAAGAAAGAGATTGACGTACTGTTCTTCTGCTTATTACATCCCCAGGTGTTCTTTTGCTACTATCGCCTGAATATTGAAAAATGGCCTTAATCGACTTGGAAGTTTGTTTCCCTTCAATCCCAATTTGCTTGCTCAATGACAAAGGTTATGTACTGGATATGTCCGAACTATACTAAGTCTCCTCCCGTGGTATCATGACTCTAATTGATCTGATGCTGGCTCTCGCTGTAGAATTGATCAGAATCTTATCAAAAACACCTTTCAGATACGGGTCTGCTGATTCCAGACTTAGATGAATTGTCTCTACTCCAGAGAGTCATTCTCATATATCTATCCCCAATATTGCTTGCATTGGAAGGCGCAAACAAGAATCTATTGCAACTCATGTACCTTGTGTATTCATTTATTATTTGATCCCTTGGCAAACTTGATTACTTCTCTCTCCAATCTGCTGTGAGCCCTGCGATCTCCTTAGGCTCCTCCTCGAGTCAGAAAACTGGTGTAATTGCCTTTAAGAAATATTAATATTTTGCCGCACCAATGATACTATGCCCTGCACCCTTGGTATTCTTCTTTATAGCTATCAACAGTGTAACAAAACTCTGATTTAATATATATCTCTCAACTTTAAGAACAATCACTAACTTGGCGTCAGGTGAAAGGTCATGATTCAGCCAAGAAGAAAGTTGGCCCTTATTTCCACATCAAGATATCATGCAATATCAAGAGATAAATGCCAGTGTAACCTCGATAACTTCCTTCCAAGGAAATCATTCTCAAATTCCTCACAATTGGAAATATAATGAAGTGGCATACCAAAATCAGACTTATTACTTGATCAAGCAGGCAGGCAAGCACCTCTCTAATCATATAAAAGACCCCATTATTAAAGGTAACTGAAATCCACCTTAATGTCGAACCTCTGTATCTGCAAATCCCTTATTTCTGCAAATTTGTGTTTGAAGGAAGACTTCACAAATTTGGCCCAGTTGTGAACTCCATCGTGAATCCACCTCTTGGAAGAGCTAGGTTTTTGTCCAACCCTTCTATCAATTCCTAAAGGTTTTTCTCTGCAGATATCATGAACCGTTTATCAAATCATAAGCATGCCTTACTTCCTCCCTCCAGTCTCCTTATAAAGAACTCCAAGAAGCTTCTAAAATATTAGGCCGACCACATTTGGAGAACTTTATTGAATAAAGTGACATTATGATATTATTTTATTGTTTATTTAAATGAATTAATTAATATTAAGTCATCATTGGATATTTTATTTATTTTGACAACTTAATAAAAATCAATTAAATTAATTGTTACCTTTCAAATTAGGGACATTACAAACTGTCCAAAATTTAAATTGTTGATCCTATTATCTAGGCTTTTAAGTTTTAACCCTATGGGCCCATGAGTCAACTTCTTACCACAGTGATCAATGTTGTTAACCTTGTGGCTCCACCTAATTCTTGTTGGCCTTCTTCACCCTTGAAATCCCACCAATGTTTAGGGCTGAGAAGACCACGCTCAGAAAATCATAAGAGGAAAGTCAAGTAGTCACCTTAGAGCCTCCCCTAACATGCAAGACCAGAGAAACTTCAGTTCCAAAGTTCCAAAGGAAAAGCTAGTAATGTTTGTCTATCTCCATGATCCAATTCACAGACATGCAAAAGAACCTTTGCTCCACTGAGAACTGAACTAGAATTTGCAAGGATGTTTTGGTAGTAATATGCTATGAGAAGTTCTATCTAACTAGTTTTTCCTCCTCTATGCGTATTGGTTGTTTCCAAAGGTCATTTAGTGCCTGCAATGCTTGTAGTGGGTAAAATGGGGTAATCAGCTTTACAGCTATAGGGGGCCCATATAGATCTAAGCCTAATGAGGCCAATAGGGCCCAACTCACTAATAGGAGATTGGTAAAGAACTAATACACAAATAACCATATCTCCCCTTTATCTCACACAGTTAATACTATTCCTAAAAATAATGTGATTCTCAATTTCAAACTCCTGCGGGAGGTACAAATGACAAATCCTATCATCCCAGGGCATATGTGTTGAATGTTTTGTCATTGATGTCAAAGGTTGATGATCAAGGTCATATAAATTTTGAAGGATTAACCAAAGTAATAGGGAACTATGGTACAAAAGAGAATTGGAATGAAATGCTTATCAGGCTGCTGATTATTCATTAGATCTTCATCAGTTGCTTGGCTACTTGCTCGAGCTGGTTGCTTACTTGGTTGAGCTACTTGGTTGCATGCTTGAGCTACTTGATTTTCTGCTTGTTCTGGTTGCTTGTCTACTTCTTTGTGTCAAGTCAGATTGTTTGCCATGTCACCGGTTGAGATGAGTATTGTGGGACCCGATTCTTATTTGGATCGATTCTTTTAAAGGCAGCACATATAATCTTTATTTTTAACAATGCCAGTTCATTGCTGAGTTTCCTAAAGCCCAATGGAAATAATTATTGGAGGCTCGATTTCTTTAAGTGTGGTTATGAGTCATGTCTTCAGGAGAATCATAGATGTTAAAGGGCCAATTTCCTAATGCTGGGTATTTCAGAATTCCATCGCATATACTCCACGTTTCTGACGGTTTCAGAATTTAATGCTTGGCATTTTTTTCTTGGAACAGATTCATTTATTTATTCACCCCATTTTTTGTGTGACGGCTTAAGCCTGGAAACGTACTTTAGATTCTTGGATTTTAACGTTATTTGTGTATGGGCAGGCTTCAGATTCTGTGTAATGGTTTTGCATTAAAGAACCGTTTTTTAATTCTGAAGAATTTAATTTTTACGCAGCCGTTTTCTTACTTGGTCAGCAGATATGAGTCGAGCATGTATGCTGGGATTGTGTTATCACTGTGGAGAGTATGCGCATACAATAATATTGAAGGAGTTTTAATATAGGCGGTGACTTAAACATTGGCTGGGAATTAAATATAGTAAATTATTGTCGTCTCTGCTCATGCTGGCTGTTAATATTATTGGCATGATATTTCTTCTATTGTGCAAGTAATCTCCTGTAGCGCAAGCCATGTTATTGTTGAACAAGAGTGAACTTTTATACCTTGGTGCTTGGAAAATCTGGTACAAATTGTAGAGGGAAAAGTAATCAGGAATTCACAAATCACATTATTTAGTGCTGTGTACATTTGGAAGTGCATGAAAAAATATACCATTGAGAGGAGCTGGTAATAGTTATATTTTCCTTTCTGAGTCTCTATTTGTCTGTAAGTTCTTCTACAAGAGAAGTGACTAATAATTTGCATTGTAGCGTCCTGGTTACAAGTGGTCAAGAACTATTTTCAGGTAAATAGTGCATTTTTGAGTTTGTGTGGAAACTGAAGTTGGTGCTTCAACTGGACGAAGTCGGTGCTTCAAGGAGGGTTGGTGCTCACTTATGTAATCTGGTTTGGTGCCCATTTCGTTAATGAAAGCTGTTGATCTGCTGTGGTTTTTTACCCGAAAGGGTTTTCCACGTGAAATTTGGTGTTCTCCTTGTTGATGTTTGCTCTATCTCTCTTTTATGTGGTTTCATGTGTTAAAAAGTTTTAAAATACTGATTCACCCCCCACCTCTCAGTATTCTCTGTGTGCTTTTCAATATGGTGATCAATCTCAAGGCACAACTAGTGAGCAAACCCTTAGCCAACCAAGTGGAATCATCAAGCCATATAGCCAATACCGTTGGAGATTATTATTATTATAAAGCCATCTGTAGACCCTAAAACAGATCACCTAGTATTGTGGACTATACAAAGATCCATTTCCATTTCCAATCCATATGAAATTATGTGTAGAAAGACAACTTCAGGCTGCATATCTCTGAAGGACAAGTCTAGGTGACTTAAATGTACTGTTAATAAATATCCTCTCTGACCAAACTATTATCAAGCTCCTTTGAGGAAAGAAAGCAAAAAGGGGCATCTAAGCAATACCTTAAGGTAGGAAGCCAATCAATAGATATGTTATTACTTATTAGATTTGAAGGAGTGGGCAAGTTTGGAAATGTCTACTGCAGCTGAAAGGGGCATTGCCAAATAGGGGTATCTCTAACAAGTTGAGGCTGATTCACCCAAGGATATTAGTTTGGGAATATAAAAATGAACCCAAAGTTATACTCAGGTAAAGAAGCTAGCCAGAAAACTACGTTTGGGTGACACACTCAGGAATCGTCCTGAGGCTGAATTGTCCCAGGATATCAGTCTCTGGCTATATAAAGTGCTCCTGAAGTTACAGTCAAGGCCAGGGTGCTACACAGTAGACTCTGCTTGGAGGATGCACCCAGAATATGTCTGTTTGCGACAAATCATACACTGAAGCATGAGTTAACTCTTTGAGATATGTGCTGTCCTAATTGGGAGGTTGAGATTCAGCATGTTTAGTTCTTGCTTCACCCAATAGGCAATTTCTTGCCTCTTGCTATATTTAAACCATTTCTGTGAACGATAATGCCACTATTCAGGCATACACAAGGATTATCTACAAATAAGTGAACCAAATTTGAAGAAGATTGACCATTAACTACATCAGCAGTTGATAGTTTTTGTATAAAACAATAGGACTGGAGGTAAGTAGAGCGTCCAAAGAAGAGTGAAAGAGATGGATGTTCTGTCGTCAACTCATAGAAACATTCAACTATACAAAAACATTTAGCATCATTTCCTAAGAAAATAGAAAAGTCACCTGCAGTTGACCAGCAGACAAATAGAAGTTTTTTAGGAACTCCTGATCATAATTTCTGCACAAACAAGAGAATATAAGAGGATTAATAAAAAAATCAATCATGACCAATAACTTAACTCACTACCAGATTTTAACTGCATATGGGAAATCATCATGTATAACAGTTACCTTGCATATCTGATAAAGAGATCACGAGCTAGTGACTTTGCCTGAATCATACCAAAAAATTCCAAAGGAGGCTTCTGCAGTCCAATGATCATGACAAGATTAAGTTTTGATATCCAATATAATATGAAAAAGATATCACCTTGAATACCAGCTTCTAAAACATCTAAATTTGAAAGCATAATTAGTTGTACACAAAAAAAAAACAGAAGAGTAGTCACTTTAAGTTACCCGCTGCCAGGTATGGAAAATCACAAGATAAACAAGGTCTGTGTCACCACTTTCTGCTGCCTTGGTAAGGGCTCGCTCTTCCTCTCCCATGCTTAACAGGAGTGGTATCTGCAAATGCTTGATGTAAGTTACAAGTGTAATGCTTAAATCAATCATTCATTAAGCATTGTGTGTTTGACAGAAAACAACGCCTGATTGGACAAGACTGTTAACATCAAAAAATGGTACTGTAAATTTTTAGCAAAAAGGATTTATTATAATTCAAAAGGAGAGAAAAAATATTAAGAGGCAAGTAAGAATGAGATTTAAACCCCCCAATTTTAGAGTAAATGTACTGAATAGAAAAGTAATTCTATGCTTTCTTAAAGACCTGAGCTGTAAGGAATCTAAACCTGTTCAGAAAAGCGTGGCTCATATTCAAGAAGCATTGCAGCTAGTTTCCGCCGACCTTTCCTATCTGCATGGGCAGCCACTGCCGCATAGGAACTTCCTTTACAGATCTTTAGCTGGAAGTTCACATAAACATGTCAGAGAATTGCAAGTTGAGTAAGAGTTGCAAATTTATCTCTTTTGATTTCCCCAGCAATCAAAAAATGTCAAATGTCACTGGAATGGAATTGATATAAACCAGTTCAGGCTCAGAAGGGTGAAGAATAAAAATTAGACCTTCTCAAGCAACATTTCAAGGAGAGGTGCATCTTGAATGGTTGATGCTGCTGTGATTTTAGAACAGGCCCAATGCATAACAACAGGTTCCTGTTCAATCATACTGGGGAAATAAACAAATGCCCAAAAAATTGAAAAAGATACGTATAAAAAATCAAAACATTGAACAAGAGAACTATAATCCATACCCTCAAAAAGTCACCCTTTCATTGTCTATTTACAAAACTAACAAATACAGGAATCAATACCTGGCTCAGGTTGATGTACTCAGATATTCTTAATGCCAATAGGTGTCGGAATGCATTTATCAGCCTACCAATCAGAACTGGTGCTGTCAGCACCTGCCATACCCAAATCAGACAAGATGACTATCAGTTTATATAAAGCATTTCAGTTTGTC
Source organism: Cryptomeria japonica (assembly GCF_030272615.1). Lineage (NCBI taxonomy): Eukaryota > Viridiplantae > Streptophyta > Pinopsida > Cupressales > Cupressaceae > Cryptomeria > Cryptomeria japonica. The sequence continues at coordinate 676,971,714 of NC_081405.1, read as the reverse complement.
ATGCAGCATAGATAACTAATCCAGATTTAGCTTACGATAAAAAGAGGTTTCAAATACTAGAATTTGCTAACAGGTTAAAGAGAATGACTTTGTACTGCCGTATGCTGAGCGGAATACCAATCTCATAATTATGAACAGCATTTAGTATTCTCAACGTTTTGCAGATCTCCTGAATACGACCACGTGGAAAACGACTGCCAAAAGCAACTGAAACCCATTAAAATCCACCCTGATCATAAAATTGAGTTTGTGATGCATATCAAAGTCAAGAAACAAATAAGTAGAAACAAAAGGAGCAGTGCAAGCAACCAATATGTGCTAAGGATCTTACTTTAGCTGGAAGAGTTTTGAAGCAAAAATAATGCATTAAATCACAGAGTAAAATCTTAAATTAACGGCTAATACTCAAAATAAATACCAATGAGATTGCAGTAACAAGAATCCAATTATTCAAATATGTCTGTGGCTCCTTGTTTTTTTGAGAAGTCTTTCCCACAAAGGACTATCTATATTTTCACAATATCATATAGCTCAGGGCTTAGCCACTTTATGCTAACCCTTCCTGCATTGTTCATCTTCCCATTTACTTCATATTGAATTAGCTTTCACAACCACAGATCTATTTGCCGTAGTATTTCTCTTTTACCACTTACTGCATTTTTGAGTCCCAATGAACTATTTTCTTTGTTTGTGAACATCAATATAATTTCCTACTTTCTTCCATTCTGTCTCGCATGAACAATTCATCTTAGAAATGGACAGATAAAACCATAAGAAAATAAACAAACCTGCAAAAAGCTTTTCCATAGCTAGCAGCTCTCAAGAGTGTGCGTTGCCGTGACATGTCATACTCATGACCTGCAGCATCTATGCAAGCCTCAACAGCTTCAGAGAGGGAAGAGCGAATCAATCTTAGGTTCTCATCAGCCTACAGTGCAAAGTCATTAGAAAATATAAATATTCAAAATCCATAAAAGAAATAATGACATGCAAGAAATAAAGTAAAATAGTTCAGACAATTATCAAAAAAGCCTCAAAAGGTTTCTCTATTAAATATAGGGAAAATTTTGTCACCGTCACTGCAAGATATAACCAAAACAAACACTAGCTGTGACACTTGTTATGAAGTTAATATTCTGAATCTAATATTGCATTCTAAACTGTTAGATATCCCTCAATCCATCTTCTCTATTTTGAAACTCAAATTCCTAAGGAATTTACCATGAAGACACATCCCTGCAATTGGAATAAATATTGAAAGTAACACGAAATAAATATGTAACAAGCTTTAACAATTAAACACATAATTAACTGTTAATGAGTTAAGACTCAAGAGGGAATAATTCAGAGGCCAATTTGTTTTTTTTTTAAATCAATGAGGGTTAAGGATAGCATTTCAGCTAGGAAAAAATATAAGGCTTGGCAGCCCCCTCCCCCAAGCTTCATTAAGTTTTATTTTGATAGTGCCTCACAAGGGAATCCTGGGATTGCAAGGGCAGGTATGACTCCTTGCAAGGAGGATGGAAGTTTTATGGAAGGTGCATCTTTACTCTTGGGGATCAAGTTCAACAATGGGGTAGAATGGGAGGGAGTTGTGGCTGGGATTAAGTTAGCCTCCTCAAGTGGAGTGCAGAATCTTGTATTACGAGACTTTCTTATCATTATCAATCCTCTTAAAAAAGGAAGTTGCTCCACTTGGAATAAAATTTTGCAGATTTGTTAATTCTGCAGCTCACTATTTGACCAATTGTGGCATAGATCAGGATCCTATCATGCATCATATAGCAATCACCCATCCTCATCTGAATTAGAATTGTTTTTAAATCATCTCCCTCCCTAATGATTCTATTTTTGAGGGGCTGTTTTGGGATCCGTATATCAAATGTCAATGGAGATTTATTGTTGGCACTTATGAAGTCTATTTACATAGTAAAAGCAAGGATGCATGGGAATGCGTCCTTTGCCCTGGAAACCAGTGTCCCCATCCCCTAGCTGTTTTGGGGATAGTGGAATGTCATGGGGACATCCCTTTGCCATCCCCTGTCTCAAAATGTACAGGAAATGTAGAAAACGTCCCCTGGACGCCTAGCTGTCGTGGCCCCGCTGGTGGGAACCATTCAAACTTCAATAAACCAAAAAAAAGCAATTTTTTTTTAATTTTTCTAATGTGGCATGGGGTCCCACAAGCACTCCCACGCAACACTTAAACCCTGATTCAAGCTAAAGGGTAAGAGGCAAAACAAACATTTAACCCAACACTGTTTTACCATTATTTCATTCTCATTTGCTCAGTTTCTGCTCCTTGCTGTGAGAGTTTGGTTCTCGGAAAGAGATCGGACTGATTTAGAGGAGAGATTGGACTCATTAGAGGAGATATTGGACTGACTTTTGTTTTGCTTCAAGTCGGAAACAACTTATTAGCTGCAAGTTTGAAGCTACAGCCAAGGTATGTCATCATTTTTAGTTTTCTAAGTTTTTAGCTTGTTAGTAAGTTTGTAGATTGAAAAATAGTTTCATTGATTTGGTTTCAGACTTTCAAACATAAACAAAAACACCACAAAATGAGCAGCAGAAGTAGTGACAGTCATAATGTAGTGAAAGTGAAAATGAAATGAACACAATGGTGATAGACTTTTCTACTTCTTATAATCAAACCTCATCATCTATTCCATAAGACCATTATGCATCCCTTCACCCTCTCTTCAAAAACCTGCAAAAGGTTCTTTCAATCCCAAGAAACCATTGCTTCAGTTTGCCACAGATGTGACTGCCAACAGAGATAAAAATACAGGGGCAGCAAGAAGTGGCTTTGTCACGTTTGCAACACTCAATACCGTGGGAGCTATATTAGGGTTACAGGCACTCTAGTGGGTGAGAGTGGAAAAGGTGTTAAAGTTTGTGAGTCAATGACCCTGGAACAGTACGTTGAAATGGCAAAATTTGCTAGAGCAAGTGAGGACAAAATCATTACAACTCACAATAAGAAACGGTCATCTACTGATTTGCATGCCTCTTCCAATCTATCATTTGGAGAAAGTTGTGATCGAGGGAAGAAGAAGGCCATTGCAGATAAGAATAATTTGATGATGGGGTTAGTGAATATGCAAAAATGTGAGCAAGCCGACGATTCAGTGGCCAAATTTTTTTATATTTTTTTAAGCGCATGCTCTTCCATTTCATTTGGCAAGCTCCCCTTATTTCAAAACTGCATTGAGAGATAAATTGACAGTTGGAACCTCTTATTCCACCCCTAGAGAACATAGATTGTGTACCTCACTCCTTGATAAACAATATTCAAAAGTGACCATAAGAATGGAGGAGATGAGAAAACATGGATTATAATTGTCTGTTCCAGTGTCATGGATGGGTGGATTGATAGCTGACATAGGTCACTGATTAATGTTATTGTTGCATGCCATGTTGGTTCATACTTTCTTAGAGCTATTGATTGTTCTGGGAAACTTAAGGATGTTGTTGATTTCGAGTTTACCATTTTGAAGGAGACCATAGAGGAGGTCGGGCCTTCTAATTTTGTGCAGGTTGTGACAGATTAACTCGAGTTTGTAAGTTAGTTGGTTTGATGATTTAGAGCGCTTACAAACATATCTTTTGGACTCCATGTTGTGTACATGCTTTGAAAGACATTGGCAAAATAGATTGGGTGAAGGTAGCAGTGGTAGAGGCTAGAGACATACAAATGTTTGCATGTAACCATCACACTTCACTTGCACTATTCCGGTCTTATTCAAAGAAAGAATTCCTCAAACTAGTTGAGACTAGATATGCTAGCTATTATATTTTGCTAGAGAGAATGTTGGAGGTGCAGGATGCTCTACAATCCATAGTTGTTTGTGGAGACTGGAAAAAGTGGGCTCAATCAAAGACAAAAGAAGGCAAGGCGATGAGAGAAAGAGTACTTAATGACACTTGGTGGGCCAATATCAAGTAAGATATCTGAAAATTTAAAATTTTTTGAGTAATTTACACTTTGTTTTACTTTGTATTTTATAATTTTTAATTTTTAAACGTTACTTGCAGGTATATTTGCTCTATCATATCACCAACTATGGGATTAATCTGGTATGCAAAGACAGATTCTCCCAGCCTAGGAGATCTAAGAGACTTTTGATAGCATGCTTGATCAAATGAAGCAAGCAATTTGTCAGAAGGATCCTAAATTACAATTCTACGAGGAGCATATTAGGCCTATTGTCACAAAGAAGTGGAACACAATGAACACCCCCCTTCATATGCTTGCCTATGCTCTTAATCCAAAGTGGTATGCACCTAGACCTGGCTGAATGCTTCCTTCTAAGGATGAAGAAGTGATAAATGGGCTTACAACAGCCCTTCGTAAAATGTATAGCAACAAGCAAGCAACCATTCTTTGAGAGCAATGGCTTCAGTTTGCCGATCTTCAGGGTCCTACATTCAGCAAACAAGGGGCTAGGATGGATAGGGCCACTATTGCACAAAAGAACCCACTGGGTGGTGTAAATTTCATGCGAAGGACACACCGAATTTGAAACAACTTGCCATTCATTCGCTCTCACAGATTACTAGTTCCTCTGCTATAGAGAAGAATTGGTCCACCTATGGCTTCATCCACTCCATTACGAGAAGTAGTCTTACTTCAAAACGAGCTGAAAAACTAGTTGCAGTTCATAGTGCCTAGAGACTTCAGGACCAACATACTACTAAGTATTGACAAACTCCAGTAGCGCGGTGGGATGTTGATCCTAAAGATGTTAGGCAGATTGATGAGGAGGTGCAACAAGGATTGGTCGGGCTACCATTGGATGATCCGATTCTACCTAAGGGTGATAGTAACTTAGATGGTTCTGAGTCTTTGGATATTGATAGCCCGAATGAGGCTCAGCCTCAGTTTCAGAGGCTGTTGTATTTTGATGTGATAGCTCTGAAAATTGATTACATGAGAATTATCAATTTTGAGCTTAAATATTGTTTTTTCTGGTTTTATTTGCATCCTCTATCAAGGTCCAAGGTCTAGGGTTTAGGGTTTATCAAAATTTCTTATGTCTTGTGAAGAAAACCCTAGCAATGATATATCTCGTCATTACTTTTTCCCACTTAAAGTTGAGGGTTGTTTACCATGGGCAGGGCCATTTTATTCTTTAAGTGATAAGTTGCGTTAGACCGGTTTTTGAAGTGATTTTCCTAAGGCGCTTAAAATTTTCTTCCTATAATCGATCTCCCTTTAATATTTGTGCTTGCGCCCGTGATTTTCCTAAGTCCGAAAACCCTAAGTATTTCGGCCGGTTGATAAAAGCAGAACAAATCTGACGGTTCGCGCTTCCCCGTGGTTGAAAGTGCAGTGGAGATAAAGACCACGGCATCGCGAGATGATGCCACGTGTTTTCAACGGAAAACGACAAGCTAGCAGTGTAGTCAGTAGAAGCCTTCTGTTACCGGTTCTCAAACGGTAAAAATCGGTTTACTAACAGTCCTATCAATTGGCACAAGTTCAAGATGAATGGCGATGTTATGTTCTGAGATAAAAGGCGCCCAACTTTTAATTCTGAAATGGTTAACGAGCACTGTGCAAAGCAATAAAGTGTGCACAGATCCGACGGCCCCCGTATTCCCGTGATGGAAGTTGCAAGGGATTTATGGACCACGACATCACGAGATGATGCCACGTGTCTCGGGCTGACTAGGAAGACCTACGGTGGGGCCGTTGACAGAGTCTGCTCAAAAGATGATATGGCGCTGATTAGTCATGACCTCGTGGATCCACAGATACAGATGGAAGGTCAAATGCCACATCAACAAATAGTGATCGTTTGATTTGCCAAGCTGGGTAAGATCTGCGGCTGTGTTTCAAATGTGAAATTAGGAAGGATCATTTAAGACATTGGTCGTAGCCCACGTGAGAAAGATAGAATGAATAGGATGCAGACTTGTCGACTCACCCTGGAGGAAGCTTGTGCGAGGTCCTTGTTGGGTAAAGGACTAATTAGACAATTGAGGATGATATCTCAGAGAGGTGAAAGGATCAGGATTACTTTCAGGTTTAGATATGATGGATCACGAGTTCTCTAATAATTTCAGAGATTGCTTGTTGACAGGAATCCTGAAGCAGAGGGTTGTACACTAAATAAGGAATAAGATTAGAACAAAATCATTCACACATGGTGAACATATGTAGGTGGCAATGGAGTGATGGCCTAGAAACGACGGTGACCTGAGTTGTAGGCATGATTGCTGGAATCCATAGCTAGCAAGATGAGCAGAAAATATCAGGGTGATGATTCTCCACATGGATTAGCACTGCCACTTTGAATGGAATTCTAATTATAAATTCATTAGGCTGGTGATAGAATGGGTAGAAACAGATACAAGCTTCTTCATTTTTCTGAGAAGGCATGATTGCTGGAATCCATAGCTAGCAAGATGAGCAGAAAATATCAGGGTGATGATTCTCCACATGGATTAGCACTGCCACTTTGAATGGAATTCTAATTATAAATTCATTAGGCTGGTGATAGAATGGGTAGAAACAGATACAAGCTTCTTCATTTTTCTTAGAACAGTTTTTTATCAGTAAGAAGATGGTGTTCGAACAGAATTATGTATGGAGTCGTTGCATGTTTTGTGACACTGGATGGATGTTTTTTCTCTGGTATGAGGTTGCTCATTGTCAGAGGGGTTGTGAAAGATCAGAGGATTGTCAGAGAGGGCGTGAAAGCCTTTTCTTATCAGGAAAAGCCACCCAAGACATCTTCTTTGTTCTTACTCTACATTTCATTGGCAGAGTGTTCCAAGAGGGAGCTCGCAGGGAACTGAAAGAAGGATTTGTTCGAGTGACGATTGGCAGCCAGTCATCTCTGCAATGACATGGAAGTTGCAACGCCTTCTCAACAAATTATATTTACCCCCAAGCTCCTCTTTTCGTTTTCTCTGATCCGGGGCATAAAGGCTGGAGATTTTCCTCTAATTCAGTGGGAAAGTCTTGTTTCATGCCAGGATCTGTTTTCCTTTTCAGGAAGGGAGATGCTATGGAGCAGACTGAGCATCTCAAGGTCCATCTGGAAGTGTCTGGGTGATATCGGCACGGCTCAAGTGATTTCATTTCTACCAATAATCAATTGAAGATTTTGGTTCCACCTCATCACGGGCACCAGCATGTGGATAAGGAATATTTGGTAACAGAATTGTGTACAGCCTCTAGGGCTTGGTTTTGGTGACAGGTGTCTTTTGGCCTGAAGCTTGTCGCTCCATTGTTTTATATAAAAGGGAAATCAAGGCAAGAAGTTAGGGTTCCAAATTTGCTAAGAAGGATCTTTGTATAAGTAGGTCTATTTTCCGCAGGGTTAGGTTCCAGGTAGTTTTAGAGAGTCATAGAATATAGTAGGAACTGTAATGTCATTATGAGAGCAAAAGTAATGAAGTAATTACAAGTTTCCTTTTCAAATGGGTTATTTTGTAATTGAAATTGTTGTCTGTTATCTGATAGAAGATAGCTTGTTATTTTTACTACTTTTAGATTAATATAAACTCAGAAATCAGAATTTAGTTTGATTAGCTGAAAGATTTATAGATATCTAGATTTAGGCATGACATAGAAATGAACAAAGAAATAAGAACAACATACAATTACCTTGGGAAAACCTTCTAGGAGGAAAAACCCAACCAGAAAATATACTCAGATCTGATTATGGATTATAGTCATATAAAGATTACAACACTTATCTCAAGCACTTGAAGATGTTTGCACTTAGGGCTGATAATGTCTTCCACAAGACCGCACTTTCACAAGCATCCCTTTACCACTTCCAATAGCAATCAGGTCCAAGCCCTAGGTCTGCATATGAAGTCTGCACTTTGTTGGACAGCAACCTTAGCCCTCAGTTCGCTCTCCTCATGGATGAATTTTGCACCCTTTAATGGCAGATGTAATTCACTGGCATAGCAGATGTGATTCGCTATGATATTGCTCCTTCAAATTCGCATTAGGCAGATATCGATATTTCGCATGATGATGTATTGAATGTATGTTTGATTGAGGTGAAAATATCTTTACTTATATGATGTAATATCCATTTATGTCGGCTTATACTAAAATCCATTTATGTCAGCTTGACCTTTAATTTATTGTTTTTCCTTTAACCGAAATGCATTAGATAGGGTTGGCCCTATTAAGTTTAGCACGCTACCTTGTATGTGGCGTGGGGTTTCATTATGTAGCGTGGAGTGAAGTGAGGTATAGGGCCCAACCCTACACGTTGGAGAAAGGGGCTAGCCCCCTTGGGCGGATTCCAATGTTGCCCAAGGCAATTGGAATCCGTTATTCCCTAATTATAATCAACACTCCCTCTTAATTAGGGAGAAAGATAATCTTACAACCAGGTTACAAGATTAGGGCCCAATCCTAAGTAATACATACAATGTTTAAATTGTAATCCGAACTTAGCTGTCAACTTCAAATATTCCTGAGAGAGGATCACAACAAGTATCCCATAGTATCCATCTTGTACTGCCTGTGGAGGGTGACTTCAAACTTTAACATGCAAACTTGCAAGTCATGAATACATACACAATCATTCATGCACATCACGCATATCCATCATTCATTGTCTTTACCTCGGTCTTCTCCCAAAGAAGAATGTAACATCATAATCTTCCACCTTGTACCCAAGCATAGAGTGGAGATACATAGTCATTGCTCTCCATAAGCATAAAATGAAAACATAGTCCTCCATCTTGCACACAAGCATAGAATGGAATCTAATAAACATAATCCTCCATCTTGCACACAAGCAAGAAATGGAATAGACATAATCAGAATATTGTAGTCTTCCATCTTGCACACATGCATAGAATGGAACTACATAACATAGTCTTCTAGCTCGCACACAAGCATAGACTGGATCCACCTTACATTGCCCGCAGAGGATGGAGAGAATCTTTTCTACCATCTTACATTGCCCGCAGAGGATGGTAACAATTACTCTTCTCCCTGAGAAGATTACACTACCACCTTACATTGCCCGCAGAGGGTGGTTGATACAACACAATGTATCACTGAAGTTGAGACTCCCTCTCAACCAAGGCGGTGTTCTCCACAGCTCCAAGTCTATCTCAAGCTTCAAGAGACTTGGTGAGAACATCTGCAACACAGGATTGTCCTGCCATAAAACACTGAATTGTCAGGTATCTCTATACAACCCTGATAATAAATCAAACAGCATAACAAGAATTTTGAGAAACCACACTGCTTCTCTTGATACAACACTTGCAACAATGCATTTAGCTACAGTAATACTTAATGCAACTGAGGACTGTCCCTGTAGGTCCAAGAGATCGCAGCGGGTGAATGCTTGAAGTGTTTTCCTTGTCCGTAACACTTCTTGACCAATCTAAACCTAAGCAACTTCAGCCCATAATCAATTGTGTCTTGCAAATATCAAAATATGCTTGCCTGCAACAATATGCTTAGCTTTGATTAGCTGAAGCACTCGCCAATCAACCTGCCTCTATTCAGATGAATCTGCAAGATCATAGTTGGCTGCAGACATACTCAACTTCTTCAAGTTAGTTTCCATATAAGTTTATAATCCATAATTCTAACATAACAATAGAAAACTTGACTTAGAATAATTTCATTAGATCCTTGCCACACTTCTATCCTAGAAGTAATGCATTTTAGGTTTAGATCTTTCATCTCAATTCTGAGCTAATTTTTTCTTATATTAAATCATGAGACTATCTTTATCAGTCAGAGTTTGATCATCCACATAAGGAATCAGTATTAGCATTTCAAATACTTTAAGGAACAAGTTAGAATCTTACAAAACCCTAGGCTTATCAAGTACTCTTTCATACCAAGAGTTTTGTTGAAGGTCATAGGGCTCCCTCTTAATCCTCAATATCAGACTGATAGCCAAGTATCATAGATCATAAGTGTTAAAAAAAAACAAGGATGAGAAAATGCCAACTTCACCTTTTATGAATTTGACACATGGCACAGTTATGATCAGGACATATCATCAACCTTCTTCTAATTGAGTGAGAAGATCCTTATGCCTTATTTCAAAGCTCCCTCTGAAGCCACATCAATCCAAGCTTATGGATTTCTGATGTCAGTAAGGCCTTGGCCCTCGACATACATCACCTACTATATGAGGTTATATAAAAATGACCTTGGGTGAGATTCACAACATTCATGATAAGTTAGATGCGTCCTTTTTAACAGTATAACCAATGATCCATAGAATGCTGAGACAATACTTATGTGACACAAATTAAAAAAAGAGCCAACATGTAACACACAGCCTTGAAAACTTGTACATCACCATACTTCACACTTCATGATAGCAAATACTCAACTAAAAGTCAGTTTTATGTAACTATTATAGAATCATTCAATTGATAGTCAAAACTCAATTAGATCATAGGTGAGGAAGTACTAATAGAATGTTTACAAGGAGTGTGAAGTATACTTACCAATGAAGATACTAACCAAGCAATGATAGTGAGAGCCTATACTTCCATGAATCAATAGCAATTAGTAAGCTGCAGTATATATAATCAAATAATTCTGATAAAGGATTTCAGATCAACCTCTAGATATTCAACAGTAAATACAAGCATTGTGAACAATAAATTCCTAGCTCACTTATTTATGACATTAATGAATACTTCATTTACTCAATTAGCAGCGATACTTATGTAACTGGCTTATTTTCCCTTATGCACATAGATAAAGGCACACACAAATTAAACGAAGTTCAAAACAGAGAGGAAATATTCAAGTTCGCAATGTCTTTACAAATATATGAAGTTCAACTTCTCTTCTTTGTTTTGATCTCACTCATTGGAACAATTAAGCACTAGATATTTAATGTGGGCATACATTCCATATTTAATTTTAGTATTTAATTGATCAGGTCACAGACAGGCACGTACACAAAATTTCCCCTACTAGGTTTAGGCTTGATTTAACCATAATTAATCTATTTCAAAATACTTATGACTTCAACTCAATTGATTAGAAGACAAAATCTATCTTAACATGAATCAATTTGTGATATTCCATAGTTCAATTAATTTATCAATTATTAATAAGTAAATTGTTCATTTACCATACTAGAGAACTAATTATATCATACTAGATCATTAATTTTATCATCCATAATTCTTAATGCAGGTGTCAACCTACGTTACTACTTCAGTTCTAAGGAAGAAGGGGATGGCTATGTTACCAAGGCGCTCAGAGACCAAAATACAATAGGCTCCCTCAAGGTTTACGGTTCCAAGCCCTTACCCTATCTTGGGACCATACCCTCAAGGTTTACGGGACGCTGATCCTTACCCTATCTTGGGGATCATCCTATTGATTGGATTTAGACTGCCCCTCTTTGGAAACAACTCCATTCCCAACTTTCTTAAATACTAACAGTAGTAACAAGCATTAGGCTATAAGTATACTAACTTGTCATGTATTATGAATATATATGAAATTAAGTATAACGGTCATACATATTGCAGTCCATATTAATATTATTATTAAATTCTGCATAGGTATCATATATTAAGCATACATTGAGCACATCCCCGTGCATACCACCTAGAACAAGGATGTTACTGCCTGTAACTTAATAACAATTCTGATCCGATCCGATCCGAGGTGATATCACTAGATGCTTTGATTCCTTTCCTTTATGTCTCTCAATATGAGGGGGAGGTCACACCTCCTCATCATGTATGTTCTTTGGCAAGAGACATACCCTTTCATCATTAGCACCTTTTGAAAGAGTGCAACTCTTCATTATTTCTGCCCTTTGAAAGGGACACAACCTTTCACAATCAGATTTGCAACTCTTATTTAAATCAGATCTTAACCACTACATAAAGTTGCAGCCCAAATAATAAGCCCTTAACAACAACCTTAATTAACCAAGCATCCTCTTATAATATTCGGTTTAACAAGGACTAAATAGAAGATTCGTTCATGTAACATTTAATGTTTTCATTGTTATCAAAGTCGTCTTATTGAGAGATCCTTATATTTACTAACCTGTCACCAAAGAAGGAAAGGACAACAGACTGAAATTACATGATTTAATCTGATCACTGGTTAGTACGAACCTATCTCTGATATTTCCATCAAGCCTATCTTCAACTTTCAGCCCCAGTAACCTGACCTGTGAATGAGACATCAATCTGGAAATAAAGGAGTACTAAATTCTGAAAACTGAAAGTTGATCTAGCCTATAGCTCTGATACCATGTTATGTTTACTACTTTCAGATTAATATAAACTCAGAAATCAGAATTTAGTTTGATTAGCTGAAAGATTTAGAGATATCTAGATTTAGGCACGACATAGAAATGAACAAAGAAATAAAAACAACACACGGTTACCCTGGGAAAACCTCCTAGGAGGAAAAACCCAGCCAGAAAAGATCCTCAGATCTAATTATGGATTATAGTCATATAAAGATTACAACACTTATCTCAAGCACTTGGAGATGTTTGCACTTCGGGCTGATAATGTCTTCCACAAGACTGCACTTTCACAAGCATCCCTTTACCACTTCCAACAGGAATCAGGTCCAAGCCCTAGCTCTGCATATGAAGTCTGCACTTTGTTGGACAGCAACCTTTGCCCTCAGTTCGCTCTCCTCATGGATGAATTTCGCACCCTTTAATGGCAGATGTAATTCACTGGCATAGCAGATGTGATTCGCTATGATATTGCTCCTTCAAATTCGCATTAGGCAGATGTAGATATTTCGCATGATGATGTATTGAATGTATGTTTGATTGAGGTGAAAATATCTTTACTTATATGATGTAATATCCATTTATGTCAGCTTATACTAAAATCCATTTATGTCGGCTTGACCTTTAATTTATTGTTTTTCCTTTAACCGAAATGCATTAGATAGGGTTGGCCCTATTATGTTTAGCACACTACCTTGTATGTGGCGTGGGGTTTCATTATGTAGCATGGAGTGAAGTGAGGTATAGGGCCCAGCCCTAAACGTTGGAGAAAGGGGCTGGCCCCCTTGGGCGGATTCCAATGTTTCCCAAGGCAATTGGAATCCGCCATTCCCTAATTATAATCAACATAGCTTACGATATTAATCCAAATATATCCTCTAATCTTTACTCTCCTGCGTGCAATTTTATCTTCTTTTAAGCAAATGGGATCAAGGGTTTCATTTGTTTGTTGCATTGTTATGATGTATATAATTTTCCATTCTATGCTTTAGTCCAAGGGGTTAATTAAAATGCTTGAATGAGATTACGAAGAAATAAGTAGTTCAGGTAAGGGATGCTAGATTGAACAATATTGTAAGGCGGTATTGTTCAAAGCTAAATCAGCTATTAGACAAGTTTTTATCAGATTTCAGCAAACGTTTCAAAGACTCTGTAGCCCAAATGAACAAGGCACTGGTATTCGCTCGCATATGTCATTAGGTTTTCAGTTTCTAGTTTGTTTTTTATGATTTCTCAGAACAATCTTTTAAAATATCAGAATATCATTTGTCGGGTTTTTATGTATTTTCTGAAAGTTGTCCCGCCCATCTCATGCTCCAGCCAAAGGTCAAGGATCACTGAAGGATTTGCCATCCTTGAGCATTCTCCCTTTCTGTCGAGCCCTTTTGTGAGATAATCTGCTTTGTTTTCAGTAGATTCCTGAGTATCGTTGCAGAGAGCAGGAATTTCACTGAAGGGATTACCCTCTCGGGTTCTACAGAGCCCGAAGTGTAGAAGGATCTTGTATCCTTGTTGAAGTTGGTCCAAGCCTAACGAATATTGATAGTTGGAAGTGGCTTTCCATAGGTATTTGGAGGAATCGGCTTGGTCTCTGCCCTATGGCAGTATAAACCCATTTATTCTGGGAACCAACATGATGTTTGAGACTTTTCAATGTTGATAGACCATTGTATTTTGATGTTTTAGACTGCTTTATTGAAATTTATCATGCTCATATGTTGTTATACTACTGCTCTCATGATTTATTTACATATCAATAATGTTGTTATCAGTTATTGACATATCTCTCTCTCTATAATATATTAATATATTAATACATACGTACATACGTACGTACGTACATAAAAAATTTAATATATCACCGTCTCCTCGCCATCCCCTAAAAAGGGCCCTTACACTGTTGTCTTGCCTCCCCATCCCCGAAATGCCATGGAACATAGGTAATAAGTGCTTATCAGATTAATGTGTTATAATAGCTTTCAAAGTTCATATGTGTTTATGCGTGGTTGAAGGTGAATATCTAGGCATATGGTGGTAGTTTACTAGTTATGCCATTTGCTAACTTTCTAGAACCTAGGAGCAGCTGCAGTGTTGTGTTATGCTTTCAATCATAGATTAGAAAATCGCCAAAAAATCACCAAACTCGGCGAGTCCGAGTCCGGGACATGCTCACCAAGTCTCTGGAGCTCGGACTTAGGCTCGGCTGAGTCTGGCGAGCACTCACCGAGTTGGCGAGTTTGGCAAAAACTCGCCAAAATCGGCGAGTCTCGAGCCTCAAACTCGGTCGGCGTTAAGTTACAAAAATGACAAAAAAAACAATTTTAAGAGCTTTTTCAAATCCATTTTTTTTGGTTAATTATCTCCTACCCCTAAAAGTGAACTTCATTTCATTCACTTGCAAAAATAGGAGTAAAGTGAGTTGGGAAGAAAAACAAGGGTGCATAAAAGAAAAACCAGCAAGGAGGAAGCTCAAGTTTTCTTCAATTTGTCACATTGGAGCTGCATTGTGTTTGGATTTGGTGCATCAAGAGTTGGATAGGAAGAGTTTGCAGCTCATTTCAAGGTTGTTGTAAGAGGTAAGATTGTTTTTTTTAAGATTATTTTGTTTCTTGTATGCAAAAATTCCATTTTCTATTCATTTATTTTGAAAGTTTTACATTTTCTTCCAAAATCTTTTGTATGTTTGTATGTAGCATGTAGTATGTAGTTGTACTATGTAGGGTTGTATGTCGGGTTTGTAACCCTACAATTTTTTTTTTTTTAAATTACAAACCCTACTTTAGTTTTTTTGAATGTATGTATTAATTTTATTTTGTATTTGTAATGTTTTATTGCAGCAAACTTCACTTTATTATTTGCCTCAACTTCAAGTTTCACAAAACTATCCTACAATGTCTGCTTCAGCTTCTAGACCCCCCATTAGAGAGGACCCTGCTTGGAAATATCATGACATTTTCCAGGGCAAGGAAAGGGGCAAACAAAATGTACATTTTGCAAAACAACATTCCATGGAGGTATATATAGACTGAAATACCATATTTCTGGTGTGCATGGACATGATGCCAAACCATGCCTAAAAGCACTCCCTGAGGCCGTACGTGATTGTTATGTAATGGTTGAAGAAATTGAAAGGAAAAAGAAACAAAAGGAGGATCGAGTGGCCATTGGGAGAGAGGCAACTTTAGGAAGAGGGACACAGTTAAGTTGTGTTGGAGGCCCCTCTTCCTTACCTTCATATCGTCCCACTCAGTTTGCTACTGCTGGTGCTTCCGCTTCTACTTCTACAAGTGGCAATGCCACCGCCACTTCTCATGCTCCTAGCACTAGTAGTTGTAGTGGGAGTGTTAGCATCGGACCTAGAATTTGTAAATCTAGGTTGGATACCTTCTTTGTGCCTCGCACTACTCCTGGGTCCCAACAGTCGCTTGAGGGCATGGGTTGGAACAAGGAGGTCCATGATGCCGCTAAAATGGCAGTTGGCAAGTTTTGGACCTACAACAGTATTTCATTCTTTGTAGCCAGGTGAATGTTTTATAACTTTTATGTTTGATTGTTTTAATTTTTATACTTGACTTATCTCATTGAATTTTTATACTTAGCTTATCTCATTGAGTTTATTTGTGGCAGGTCTCCTTATTGGCAAGAAATGGTTGATGCCCTTACCATATGTGGGGCGAGGTTCAAAGCCCCTACTGAGAGTGCTCTGAGGGGACCCATTTTGTCTCAATTGAAGAATGATGTAAAGAAGGATTTAGATGAACAATGCCAGATATGGAGCACTAAAGGTTGCACCATTATGACTGATGGTTGGACGGATAGGAGAAATAGAACTCTCCTTAATTTTCTTGTTTCTTCTGCAGGTGATTGATTAATTTTTTCATATAGTATTTTATTTTTTATTTTTTATCTAATGGTTTATTGAATGATCATTGACCTAGCTTTATTTTTTTATTTCAGGGGACACCGTTTTTATCAAGTCCATTGATGCCTCTGCCCATTGCAAGAATGTCACCTACCTATGTGATCAAATAGAGGAGGTGATTGATGAGGTGGGTGAGGAGAACGTGGTACAGGTGGTGACCGACAATGCAGCAAATTATGTTGTTGCGGGTAAACTTTTGATTACAAACTAATTTTATTTGCAAATTAATTACTATTTTGTAGTTTGTACCTCCATTAATTACAATTTACAATGCAACAAATTATGTTGTTGCAGGTAGACTATCGATGGAGAGGCACCCATCTATAGTTTGGACTCCATGTGCTGCCCATTGCATTGACCTCATGTTGGAGGATATTGGAAAACTCCCATGGGTCAAGAGATGTGTAGAAAGGGCAAGAAATGTGTGCAAATTTGTATATAATCATTCATGGGTGTTGGCTCTTATGAGACAATACACAAAGCAGAAGGGGTTAGCTCGTCCAGGAATCACAAGATTTGCCACAAACTTCATCACATTGCAGTCCATGCTTAGCTCTAAGTCAGCCTTGAGACGTATGATTATTGGTGAGGAGTGGTCTTCCTCATCCTATGCTGCCACCCCTACAGGGAAAGATATGGCAAACTGCATTTTTGATGAGCGAGACTTTTGGGTCCCTTGTGATGAGATAAAGAAGGTAAATTTTTTATAAATTCTACAATTTAACTTTGTGTTTTATGACTTATTATATGTATTCTCTTATTTTCTCATTTTTCTAAATTACACAATATTTTCAGTTTTGCAGTTTGTTAAGCCCTTGGTGGTTTTGTTGCGAGTTGCGGATGGAGAAAAGCCCGCAATGGGCTATATATATGAGGGCATGGATAGGGCGAAGGAGGGCATCAAATCCGTTTATGGAGGAGATGAGAACAAGTATGGTCCCCTTTGGGAGATCATTGATAGGAGATGGCATCATCAGCTTCATAGGCCCATCCATACAGCAGTCTATTATCTGAATCTGACATTCCATTTTATCCCTTCTTTCAAGGCTGATGTGGAGGTCCTTAATGGGCTATACTCAATCATGGAGAAGATGGAACCTGCTAATACTACTCAGATAGAGCTTATTCGAGAGCTACAGTTGTTCTCAGATGCACAAGGGGAGACCTTCTCTCGTCCTGTCGCCAAAGAAAGTAGGACAACTATGATGCCAAGTAAAAATAAATTGTAAGGCTTAATTTTAGTTTTATTGTATATTGTAACTTGTTAAATGAGTTCATGAGTGAGACTGATTTTATTTATTTTTCTCATTTCAAATTCAGATCATTGGTGGAGCTTTTTTGGCCCAACGACACCAAATATTCAGAAGTTGGCCATTTGAATCTTGAGCCAACCATGCAGCGCATCAGGTTGTGAGCGCAATTAGAGTATGTTTGAGCACATACACTCCAAGAGGCGCAATAGATTATCTGTGGAGAAGATGAATGATCTCGTCTTTGTTTACTACAACCTCCGCCTGAGAATGAGAAAGAATGCATTAGTTGACATCTCTCCTATCATTCTAGATGAGGTTGATCTTGAAGCAGAGTGGGCCAATGAGAGTCAAACAGATCCTGCGATTCCTGCAGCTGTCTTTAGTGATGATGGCACTGATTGGATCGACCAGGTAGATATAGAGGCTGAGGCTGTAGCCATGGTAGAGGAGGAGCAGAGAGCACGAGTAGAGACAGGAGATACTGAGAGTGACACAGCTGTTCCTGATGTTGGTGAGCATGGCATGGTGTCACAGGGAGCGACTATGGCTGTTGAATCATCCAGGACCTACCTTAAATGCCTTCGCAGGGGGCCAGGGCGAGAGGGTGCACGCTCCTCTGCGCCATAGGCTTGTAGTTGTATTTACCTTTGGTATTTGTGTGGAACATTTGATGATGATCATATGATGACATGGATTTTTTATTCCATGCGTTTTGTAATATTGTATACATTTGGCAATATTTATATATTTATGTTTGTGATTTCCTTCAGCTATAAATTTGCGTTTATGCTTATGTGATTGATGTATACTTGTGTATGTAATCAAATGAGCCGAGTTTGATGATGTTATTGTGTCTTTAAGGTGTATTCAATAAAGGGTGCATGAAACAAGTTTTAAATCTTTAAAAATCTCTAAATTTCTTGAGTTTTTCACTTTCCCGAGTCCAGCAGAGTCTGACTCCGAGTCCTGACTCCGAGTTCGATTCGGCCTTGCCGAGTCCAAGTCC
This sequence comes from Cryptomeria japonica, assembly GCF_030272615.1. Lineage (NCBI taxonomy): Eukaryota > Viridiplantae > Streptophyta > Pinopsida > Cupressales > Cupressaceae > Cryptomeria > Cryptomeria japonica. The sequence continues at coordinate 676,953,285 of NC_081405.1, read as the reverse complement.
CGTTTCTTTGCTTTCAATATCATCCTTGCTGCCATAGATTGCAAGAAGAACTCGGCTATAGGTAAAGATCCTTTGTCAAAAGGCCATGTGGCGAACCATAGGCTATAAGCAACTTTTGCTGCAACAATCTAGGGGCTCTAGGTTTTATCAACAAAGTCCTAGGAGAGTTTGGAATGGGCTTAACAGGGACTTCGAGGTGTAAGGCAACTATCAAAAAGATTTTGTCTCGAATTTGGTGGAGATGATTCCCAATTTGAAGATCCGCCTTTGGCTTCTGCCTCTGTTTCTTGCTGATCAATTTGGCAATATGAAGGTGTCGATGGAAGCAAAAGGCATAAGTGCTCAGGAAAACACAAGCAAGGGGAAGGTTGAGGAGGTCTCAATTGTAAATCTGTGTCAACATGTGGGTAGAGAAGGACAGTCTTTGAGCCTGGTTAGGGTTCATCAAGAATTATGTCTGTTTACAGCCTATTGTGCGGTTGTAGAGAAAGTTCTAGAAGGCTTCACAATAATCCACAATAAGGGTCACCTTGAGGTCTCTAGCAATTCCCCATCCTAGCAATCTGTGATAATGGCATCCATCGTGCACAGAAAAAGAAGCCGAAACATGGCATGCAATTTCCGACCCTAGAGATGTTTGTTCAGGCAAACCAAGCAGACCTTGGTAAGCAGCAGAGCATAGTCTGTGTGGAAGAAGTGGTGGGCAAGGGAGGTGAAAGCAGCTCTGGCACAAACCATTAGGTGTCTATCTGATATAATAATTTTTGGAAGTCCTGATTTTTGTTGGATCCTGTCTTCGTGCAGCAGATCATATCTCCAGCTCTGCTAGAATTTGGCTGATATCTTTTTTAACTATGCTTTGTATGGTTTCCTGGATCTCTCTTATACAAACATTAGTGTTGTGTTTGTAAGAGTCTTTGTTAATATTTTATTAATTAAAAAAAAAAAATCAAATAGATAGCATGCTTTGTTTGGAGTACAGCATGAATGTTTACTCAAATAACGTCCCCTTTTCCATATTTTGATGTTTCATACTAAAAATATAGGATTCCTATGACAGAAAACATTCAATTTAATGCTTAGAATGAATAGTTAAATAAAATCCACACAAAGCATACCTTTGCACTTTGCTTGTCATAATGATCAAGCGCATCATACAATAGGGCTGCAGGAGACGTGCTTCCAATCTTGAAGACAGATACAGTAGAGTCAGGTACACGCTGCAAAAATTCCATGTTGGAATTTGAAAGAATTCTTACACCATCACATTCAGGTATCAGAACTATAGGTTCATCATACATATATCTGACTGAGCCGCCATAAGGTCCCACCATCACTAACATATCTTCCCAATATAGCAGAACGCTATCCATTCCACACCAAGCTAGCTGATCTGGAGGTAGAGATGACTGTACATGTAGCACAGTAAACAATTCAGCTTATAAAACCAAAATAACAAAGATAACTTCTAAATTAATAATGAGTGTTTTCACCCATATCAGAAGTAAGTACTATTTTCCAGTTGATACAAAAAGAATGACAAAAACCTGAAATATGCCAGAGGACATTGTTACTGTGCAAAAGGACAGTCACAAAGGTCATGGACCCCACAAAAATTGCATTGGCTTAGACATTCATGTAAGTTACTGTGGTTTAATAACCAATATTGCATCATTTTGGTTATGATAAATTACACTCAGCATTTCCCATATCAAGCAGATTGAGGATGACAATAAACTCAGGTTTTCAAAGTGATCTAAATTCAAATGTCTGCACTGAAAAATTCAGAGTAAATCCATGCTCTATCTGTTGAATTCTCAGAAACATATCAAATATCATATCAGGAAAGCAAAAGAAAGCAATCATAAAACATTGTCTCTGAGGTATAACTCGAACCATTATGAGCACTCATTTGTCAGTTTTGGCAACTTGAATTCACCTAGGACATGCAAGCATTTAAATAATATGTTGTTATTTTACAAAGAAACGTATCGACCTTTGATAGATTATATAAAATCAACTATAAATGCCTAACTCGAGAAAATATTGTCATGCCCCTGCCATGAAACATTCTTACATCTGTCCGTAAAAAGAAATTAAAAATAAATAAATGATTCTTATAATGCTTCTGGATTCGATTGTGTGCAAGATTTTTATCATCAATGTTTCTGAGCATTATAAGAATTATAGTATGGATTGTGGAAATCTGATAGCATTAATAAATAAATGAACTTAGATAAACGCCAATGCTCAGAAAATTGTCTTATTTATAAGACACTACAATTTTCCCTAATGTTAAAGTCAACAATTACACAAAGGGCTTAATCATCCCATTCTTTCCCTTCGAACAAAGGACTTCTTCACATAATAGGCGATTTGTTAAAGGTGGTTAACTTAGGCAAATCAACAAATGGTTCTCTCAAAAACAAATCATTAACAAGCAGCGATTCCTTAATGAAGAGGCAACGGATAGGTATAAGAGATGTTGTCTATCATCTCGTGAATGTTAATTGTTTATTTACTTTAAAAAAGTTCAATAGCTATTATATGGTTTAATTATATAACACTATTTGTAAGCATATTATATTATTGGAATTGTTACTTTTGGGCAAAAATCAGGTGCATCCCGATAGGGAACATAACAAATGTTTAATTTAAATTAATTACAGCTCACAGATGAATTAATCAATAACCTAAGTTATGTTTCATATCGATAAAAAACAGAAATTTGGGTTGTTCAGGAAGTCATGTTTCAGGGCAGCTTTGCTGCAGGCCACATAAGACAAATGGAGGCTATGATGTACAGTCCTTTGAACACAATCAAAATATGAGTTGAAGTTATTATGATACAAAATTCAACTAGATGAGAATCGAATTGCCAACAGATTCCAGACCAGTACACGTGGATTAGAGAATAAATTTCAAATACCACTTTCTCAGTCGCTATTCTTATTATGGTAGTGTGAATCTCAAGAGAAAAAAATGGCAAGCATGACATTAAGCAGGAAGCCATAGAGAGCAAAGAGTGTGATGATTATGCCCCAGTTATCTCTTACACAACCTTCTTGCATAGGAGCCTTTCTTTTCCGAATTTTATTTTTCATTTTGAGTTGGTAAGGTCACTAGAGGCAGTCACTAAGCTGCCGCCAGTCCACAATTCACAACCACTACAGGGTATTCATATGGAACCCACTTGTAAGCAGTCCTGACAACCTGGGGAGCACTAAATATAGCAGGACTACCCCAAGCCCACAAATGTGTTTGCCAAACCTGAATGATTGTTGATGATTCAGTTCTGTCAGCAGCCCACAGCCATAAAATGGATGCTTATAATGAGTAAGAACACCACTATGAGAACAGTTCATTTCGATTGGAAGAACAGTTGGTGGGATTCAATCAAACGAAGTGATGTTTGAGATTTGGCAACCTACATTCTCAACAGCTTATTTAAGCAAGTAAAAAACTGAAGACATAATTACCAGAGACGAGAACCTGGAAACGGCAACTACAACGAAAACATAATGAGAAACCAGAGAAGGGTCAAACATAGAACCATGTATGCCTACATACACACATGCACACATAAATTCATATATATAATTTCATTATAAATGTTAATTTTTAAACTAAATGTACTTTAAATTCATTTAGACAAAAACGATAACATAAAGAATATCCCATGAAGTCTCCCTTTTCTGTCACCATTAGATGGTGACTTCACACTTAAAATATAATCTGTTATTTGAATGGTAAATAAAAACAGTTGAGGAAGCCTACTGCCTCAATTTAACTAGCAAAAGACAGAAAGGAATATCCTGTGAAGACATTCAAAATCATAGTGTACAATAATATAAAGACATTCAAAATCATGGTGTACAATGATATAATAAAAATTAATTTTAAAACATATTCAAAGAAACAAACAAAATACCACATAATTTGCAATACTAACTATAAAAAATGCATACGTTATTTTTCAAACTCAGCGAACAAGTGCCCAATAAAATTGATATTGGGTTAAACTTGCTGAAGAAAGCTAGGCTCCTGCTCTGTAGCCGATTATAAGAGAGAATATATCATGATTTTTAAGGCAAGTGTTAAAAGCATAGACATGGTGAATTAAGTAAAATGGACGTGAGAAAGATGCAAAAAGAACCAGAAGAGATATGCAGTTATTCTATTACAGTCCTGCCGGTACTTAATGATTTCATTGCTTGACTCTTGTACTCTTGATTTCATTGCAGTATATGTACACAGTACAGAAGCTCCACTGTAATATTAACTTGGATTTTTTTGGTCACATACTCAAATCCTTTTGCATTCTTACTACACCAGTGTTGCCCACAATATTTTCAGGCTGGTTCATCTTGTTTTCTGGCCTTTAGGGATCCATGTGATGCAGGAGCATTCAGTGGTGTAAGGGCAATCTCGCATCAACCAAAAATATTTTATTTAATTTTTGTGCAATGTATGGAATCCAGGAATAGCGTTCTGATAAAGAAATTTAATGTTTTTGGGGCCTAAATATTTGGCCAAGCCCTTAAGGTGGCATCATATAGGGGAGTTGGACACATGTCAGTGGAGTTTACAAGGCATAATGAAAGAATACTTGACCAATGCACTCACTTTGGAAGGTGGAAGTAATTTGTGAGCACTTGTCCAAGGTGGTTGAAAGAGCATCTTGGGATAATACTAAATTTAGGCATCCATTTTGGAATTTAGTGACTTTTGTTTGTCATACATGCCTATGCATGTTGACACATGTCACTTGCATGCTTCCCAAATTGGGGAACCCAAGCTTGCATGTCTTTGCATGTGCTATTTTTGGGGTTTGGAACTAAGTTACCGATTCAGGTTCGAGATCAGGTTCGAGGACGCAAACCCGGTTCATGGGTTCAAGCAAATGTTTTTTGCCTTTTGGGTTCGTGGGTTGGGTTAATTCATGTGTGTGTGTGTGCGTGTGTGTGCGTAAATTTAAAGAAATATAAAACCAAGAGAGAATAGATGAGCAAATGAAGTTGTTTTAGGTTTCAAATGTGTTTAGCAAGGGGCGTATTAGGGTTTTTTGATTGAAAAAGGCAAAAAAAAAAAATTAATGTTTAAAAAATTAAAAGTCACTTTATGTGACTTAACCCAACCGGCGAACTTGGGTTCACCCGGGTTCGCGCCTGGGTTCGGCTGAGTCCGACCAAGGTTCACCCCAGGGCCCTTGGGGTGAACCCTTGTCGGACCCGCTGCAAACCCAGCACAAACCAGGACCCATGCAGACCCGGTCCAGGCTAGAGCCTTCAGACAGGCAAACCCGGTATCACAGGAGGAGTTACAGAACATCTTTAGGGCAACCACTTGATTGGATATGAGGGTGGTGGTCATGCACATGAAGCAATTTACTATGTTTAAAGGTTGTCCACTAAGTTGGGGTCGTATGGATTTTCACCATGATTTTTTGGACCCATGGTAATGTTTTATGGTTGTATTTTGAGCTCCCATGGGTCTAAATATTGAGGGTTTGAGTTGGAGATTCCAGTTTTTGAGTTTGCAGGTTGAAGATCAGACTGAGAGGAGCAGACTAAGGCTCAAGAGTTGAAGAATTATTTTCAGAGTTGGTTGATGACTTCCTTGTAGTTCACTCTAGCATATGTATTGATTTTACATGAATTTGCTGATTTGTAATCAGATTTGAGATTATTGTAAGTTGCCTTTAAGGCTGAAAGATTTGTAATTTCAGAACAACATCATTGTACTTTCTTTTCGGATAATCAATAGAAAGTAAAAATCCCGTTTCCTATTTAATCCCCTTGATGTTCCTGAGTTAATTTGTGTTAGGGGTACCCTATATTATGTTTAAGTTAAATCATCTGTGGATTTGCATGTGTGGTTTGAGAGGGAGAGTTTCTCCCTGCATCACCTTGACTCTCTGACTGATATCACAGCAAGCAATGTGCTGTCTATAAGCAGAACCTGGACGAAAATGGCCGTCTTTACAGCCAGATTTTTGTACTCTTTTTGGTAAATTACAACATTCGCTTTTAGTTCATCCAAAAATTTAAAACTACAAATAATAGATGAACCATTTAAGTTAACAAGTCGCATGCAGATTTGCAATGAAGTTAAAAGGTTGTTATTCCTCGCAAAATAAAAGATCAAAAATGCAACCAGATAAATACTTACCTCACAGCTGAACTCAAAAAGAGCTTTAGAAAAATCTGTGGACAACACCAGAAGCCTTCCATCGTGAGTAAAAGATGCAAGAATATTCCCATTTGGCGAAACAGCCATCTTCTGCAAAGGCCCAATGCCAAGTCCTTGTTGCTGAAGACCATCCTCGTCCACAACCAAAACATAATCATTCACTGCAAGAAGCACTTCCACATTCCCAGACATCGTATACTGAGGCTCAATTACTGTCATACACAGTGGAGGCTCCTCGAGATTAGGATCGGCAAGCCTAATTGCCTTTGGACTCTTCAAATCAGGAATACAGAACAGCTGATTTGCATCCGTAAGACAAACCACTCCATTTCCCCAAATAACACACTCCACCACATTCTGCTCCCAACACTCCTTGCCCATACTTATCTGAGGCTGCTGAAGCTCCCCGTGGATGTTATACTGATAGACGGACCCATCTTGCACAATGCAAATCAAAGTTTCCTCATCATTCCATCCCAAGCCAATCAATCTCCCCCCGGGCCGATCCCACACTGTAGAGGCCAAAAGAACTCCAGCAGAATTAAATATCTGTAACTTACGTCTCGCTGACTCAGCATACAGCTGGACTATCTTAGAATCATCCCTTATGACTGCAATAGGCCCTCCAAAACGGGCACAGGCAACCTTGTGTCGAGTTAAATCCATCTTCTGCCAGGACATAGAATAAATTTCTTGTTTTCGGTAATACCGATTGTCTAGAGCTTCCCATTCTGCAGCTACAGCTACTGCCATTATGGTTTTCCAAGATTTGGATGACCTCAGCGGCCAAATTAGATATAAAGCACTCTTTAGAAACTTAATTTACAAATTAACAGATTAATTTCAATAACAAGCGCTGCATTTAAATTCAACATCTCTGATCAATTATCTAAAATTTACTCTAAAATCTCCGGATGTTTGAGGCCATACACAACTAAACCTTCCAATTTGGAAGTTCTACTCCTGCATTAACTTACAAACTTCTCCAAATATCAAACCCTGCATATAAATTTCGTGCCTCTGATCAATGATCTAATTTTTAGTGTAAATTTTCAGCCCGTTTCCCGCATTCAGCAATTTTACAATTTCTGAGCTTCGCCGATTGTAAAATAAACTTGTTGCCCAAAATCCATAAAGCTTTGAATTATAAGAGAATTATATTTTACGTCTGAATTCTTCTACTAGCAGATTTCATTCAGCCTATAAGAAATAAATATCTGTAAGAATATACTCAGAGAAAAAGGACCAAAATTCTAAATTTTAGAAAAGCGCTAAGCTATGGCATTTTGCAGCCAATATGTTTGACAAAATGCTAACAATGAAAAAATAAAAATAAAAGTAAAATTTAACAATACTAATTACCGTACCTTTAGTATGGACATCACTGGAACATCAAAATCGATTGAAAACTCCGTTGAAAACGCAGATTAGGCGGATCAATATAGCAATCGATATTTTGACAAAATTCTGCCAGAAAAGAGGAAGAAAAAAGAAACCGATCCTTTTATTTTTTCCTGTGGGTGTTGAAAATTGCATACTTCGGCATTTTCACGAAGTTGAAAAGAAAAGATGAGAATCGATGATCGTCTCCAGCATTTTCTGATCTGTGCAATATTTCAGTAAGCATAGAATGGATAGTTTATTTTAATTATTTCACTTCCTAAAAAGTTGTCAAAACCTGAACTTTTAAAACTCACCCTAAGGCCATGGAAGGGGCTTCTTAAACCATTCAGTCAGATTATTTTACAAATAGGCGGTTCCCTGAATTTTACATAAGCGAGTCTAATTTGTATTTTAAATTCTGAAAATTTAAGAAGATGACATTGTCTTACCTATAAAATAAAGAGGTGAAAAGGGTTAGGAAAACAGTTATTTTAAAATTTATTAGTGAAAGTTAAAAAATTTAGATGTGATAGGAAGCAAATAACTATTAAGTTGTATTGGTGATTTTAGTCCTATTTAAAAACAAAAAGTGGAAATGTAAGAATTAAAACGGAGAGGTGTTTGTTTTCTTGGATAAGATGTTATTTTATCTTATGACAAATTTTCCCTATCGTATGGGGTCTCTTGCTCCATTAAATGGACTATGAAGCTCCTTCTATTAGACCACTTCCTAAAAGTTTGTAATGGTGAAATTAGCATACTCTTGGCATTTTTCATTTAATTTTGTGGCTCCCTTAATGGAAGTACCTTAACACAATAGCATCTTGGATTAATCTTGACTCATAGCCCAATCTCTATCCATCTTTATTTCACTCCCATTTATACATTATCCCCATACATTTGCTACATGTTCATTCATATCTCATCCTTACTCATATGTATTTCTATATATTTACCTCACTTTGAGATTACCATCTTATCCCTCCATTTTTGAACATCACAAAATCAACCTAGTTCAATCCCTAAAAACACAAGAATGGACCCTAAATTCAAGTTCCAACTCTCTCACTCCCTTTTACTAGTCACTGTGTGTCGGGTTAGCACATGTTTGTGCAATGCATTATTATATCATGGTGTTAAAGACATTCAATGTGCAATTGATTCAAGAAGGAGATCACATGCTAGAATATGCAAAGAAAACATTAAATTGTTAGAACACACTTTGATTTATGAGGGCAATAAAGAACCACATCTACACAATCATATAGGGCATTTGCATGTGTTTTGTGTGTTGTCTTTGGTATTTTGCATTGCCATTAATCTAACCCACGAAAGGGTCTGACCTAGCAGAAGTTATTCACCTATTGAGTTGGCAATCTCCTAAATGGTGTCTCTAGACACCACCTTGAACAATGGCAAAAAAGTTTTAAAGTTTACATTATGGTAGTTGAATATTACATAGCATAGATCAATTCCACATGATAGTCAAAATCAAACTCACAACACTTAGGATCAACCTTTCACCATTTTTGTGCTAGTTTAGATTATGAGATAATCATCAAACTAAGGCTTTTTTTGGAGTTGGTGAATCAATTCAACATGTCATCAATCATTGCTCCTCAGTCATCATTTTTTCAAGTTGAGTACACCTTGTGCTTTCATGTAATTTCTACATATTTGTCACAATTATTTATCCAAGCTCTATTACCTATGTTAATTATTTGTTAATTGATCATTTATTTAATTAACCTAAATAATTTATATAGAAGCATTTATGTTCCTTACTTTGTTAGTGAATCCAACTTATCCTACACTCCCTTGGGTTTTTCCTTCTAAATTAAGATTTTTTTAGATTTAATTGTGTAATTATTTTATCTTATTTTTAAATCTAATTAGGGTGTAAGAGTCCTTTTCTATTCGTGCTTCGTGACTTTTTTTCTAATTGTAACATTGCCTTCATCCACCCTACGCAATCGTGTTTTGCCTCTAGGGTTCAATGTTTAGATATGTATTGTTTTTCTTTTTATATAAATCTTACTTCCCTCACATATTATTTATGCATCTTTAATGGGGTTTGGTCCTTCTACTATATGATCTACTTTTGATTCCCATAAACTTGCCCATAGATTTTTCTTCATTACAACATCTTTCAACATGGATTCTCATGGACCAATATTATTAACCTCTATGCAATCTTCTCTTACAAGTTTTGATGCATTTAAATGATTTTTGATATTTGATCCTATTATCCTTGATTAACTCATGACTGTTGGCAATTGACACTCACTTGATTGGTTTCATTTGTTGTCATTGATGGCAACATGTTCCGGCTTCATTCTTTGGTTTGGTACTTCACCAGCACTGACAGGTATCTTCACCGGTAGGAAGGATTCTATGGGTACCGGCATTGAAGGCCGACATGATTTGCAGATCAGGCAAGGATAATAACCGGCAAACAAGGTATCGGTATAGGAGGCCAACATCATTGGTGAATCCGGCAATTGGAAATTCATTTTGTTATTTATGTATATATGTAATGAGCCAACATGTATAATCATTTTGTATTATCTATGTAAGCCGACATGAGTCATGAGGACTGTAAGGGTATATAGGTCATTTATTAGATCATTTTGATACATGATGATGATGTTGTTAGATTAGATCAGTAATGCGAAGATCATGTATATGAGATCATTTGTGTAAGAGATCAATATTTTGTAATGATATGTAGATGATTTTGGATGCGCTTACAGAGTGAAGGTTATTTCGGTAAGGGTTTAGGGTTTCAGAACTGGAATAGTCAGAGCTTGAACCTGAACTCGATCTGGCATAGCATATGCATTAAATGAGTTGAGTTGCATGTTTCATTATTCAAAGTGACTGTAGTCAGTGAGACTTCTTTGTGTTGAGCAGTGTGCTCTAGGCGATAAGCCTTCCTGCATGTGCAGGTCCCCATATTATGTAATATCTATTGATATGGCTAGTGGATTGATATTGTGGGTCACAAATCCCACCGTGTTTTTTCCTCTTTGAGGTTTTCCACGTATAAACTCTCTATGTTATGGTGTTTATTTGTGTGATTGGTTCATTGATTGCTTTACTTCTTTCAATTATATATGTATCGGTTTACCGGTTGGTGAATGCATGTTATAATAAGGTTAAAACTTAACATTACGATGAAACACTTATTCACCCCCCCCTCTCAATGTTCTTGGATTCCAACAATTGGTATCAGAGCCTTGTGCCTCGGAGGAAGCCTAACAGCTTGAGGGAGATCCTAAATCTGGAATCCATGGAAATGAGTATGGAGAAACAACTTGAGGTAGCACTTGAAGATTATGATGTTGAAAGGATGAAGAACTTGAAGTTACAAGATGAATTGAATTCTACAAAGGAATTCATTCTTATCCTACAGGAGAGGCTATCATCTGTTCAAGCTAGGAGGAAGGAACTTCTGCAAAATCGGGATAATGAAGAGAAAGATACCCTTAAAGAAAAATGTCAGAAGTTGAGTCGAGAGAATGTTGTCATGAGAAATGAAATGCAAGCCCTAACTATACGGATGTCAAAGGAGATTGAAGACTGGAAGATGAATGAAGAAAACCTTGGGAGATCTCTGAAAGACAAATTTGAAGAATGCATCCAGTTGGCTCATGAAAATGATGTGTTGAGAATAGAATTAGTACAATCCCAAAGCAATGAACAAGAACTTGAAAGACAGATGATAATCCTAAGATATGATCTGACCATTGAAAATAAGTACAAGGATAAATTCTAGGTTAGTTCAGCACAGCTTGATGAACTATTGGAAAGCCAAAGGCAGGACGAAGATTCCAAAGGACTTGGATTTGAACAAGGTCAAAGCTCCGGTACTACAAATGAAGATTAGAACAATCGGAACTAGAGGACACAAGTAAGGCAGCTCAATGCTTACAAATTCAATGGTAGATTCTTTGTTTGTAATAAATTTGGTCATATAGCTAGGCAATGTAGAAATAGAGCAAATCAAAACTATAACTCTACTCCCGGTAAATGTTCCAAATGCAATAAGTATTGTCATAAGACAAAAGATTATAGAATGAATGTAAAATGTCATGCATGTGGAAAATTTGGACATATGGCTAATCAGTGCAGGTCAAGCAAATATCTCGGTTATAGCAAAGCAATTGAAAAGAACAATATTACATGTTATGCATGCAACAAGATTGGACACATGGCTAAGTTTTGTAGAAGCAAAAATCCACCAGAATGATGGATCAAATGATAAAGGGAAAAAAAAGATCAATGAAATCTAGCAAGATCATACCAAGAAATGGGTCAGGAAGTCAGATGATCAATCAGCAAATGGGACTACTCCGATTACTCAACCGGCAGAGCAAATTGCTCCTGCACCTACAGGAAGCTCATCCGGTAATTGAGGTAGATGCCTTGGGGGTAGGCAAATTTCATTAAAATATTTTATAAGCCTCGGGAAGGAGATCTGGAAGAAGTTCCATACATTGGAAAAGGTTTATCCAACATGGAGATGTCTAACCGAGATCAGGTATGTTCCATTGAAAGACATTTATATCAATGACGAATTAGGGTTTCTCGAAGGTTAAAAGGTTGAATCCACTTCATTTTTTATCACCTTGCATTCAAAGTGATTAAGAGCGATACAGAGTGAGTCTAAGGTGATTCAGAGCGATCAAAAAATCTTCATCAGCGATTCCACTAGCACACGAAAGAATTCTCTAGGGTTATTCACCGACAATCATTTCTCAGGTATTTATCTCAATCATCTCTCATCATGAAAGTTGGATCATCCTCTGCACCTGCTTTCATTGCAAATCCAACTGTTGTCGAGGTTAAGGATCGTCCCAGGCCAATTTTCAAGCCATGCCCACATATTGCCACCTTGGATGATTCAGTTGGTGCATTTTCGCTTGTTTTAGAAGGAGTTGTTTATGTGGAAGACGTCAAAGCATATATTCATTGCCACATTGAGGATCTGGGTACCAGCGACATCAAGAATATGTACATGAATGAGTTGATAGGTGACTCTGATAAGATCAAACCCAAATATAAGCACATTGAAGATCTAGGGTTTACTGGCATCCTTGATATCCCTAAATTTGAAGATGAGATCATCGGATATGTACTGAGCAGGGTTCATGGAGAGTTTATTTGGTTGGACAAGCCATATAAGATCACAAAGGAGGCCATTAAGGCCATCACCATTTTTCCACAGATTGGTCAGTGTCTGGAGAAAAAGATTTCAAACGATCAAGTTAACAAACTTACAGGCACAACTTCGGATCTGCGATCGATGAGGGTCAACACCATCACTGATCAAGACATCATATTTGGTAGCATGATCATTGGGTATCAAGTAACTCAATCCAATCGTCTCAATTCTATTTCTAGCTCCTGCATATATGCCACACATAAAATTATGAAGGAAAATGAGAAAATAGATCTCTGTGAATGGATGAAAGATGAGCTGATCATTAACCTTGGAAATATTAAAGGAGAGAAAAAGGGGGTATTCCGGTATGGGAATCTCATTGTCAGATTAATGTTATTTTTCCTTAATGAAACTCCCAGTTTCGGAAAGGCAGTGGGCATTTGATATCCCGGTAGACAAACAATTGAAGCAATCCATTGCTAGCTTGGGAAGCCTGCGAGATTATAAGGTTTGGGGTTATTTCAAGGAATTTCAAAAAGCAATGAAATCCAGAGAGAGGGTTCCCAAACACATTGTTGACAAATACTCAACTGAGATCTGCTTTATGGTCAAAAAGGATGAAACCTTAATGGAAGCAGTTAAACCTCGGAAGATATGGATAGAGGAGATGGGGTATGAGGTTGATGATGTGATTCTAGATGCTTATGCTAAAATGTTGATTGATGCTCCAATTGATGAGGCTGAAAAGTCTTTTGGTATTGCAAATCAAAAGAAGCAAGAGGTTCAAACTGAATTCAAACAGAAGAAGAGGGAGAAATAGCAAGGTAAGGCCAACAAATTTGTTGAAAAAGTATCCCAAGACATCAAGGCCTTAATGGAAGTTGTTCCAGCAAAAGGAAGGAAGAGGAAAGAGCCTGAAATCTTCATTGAGCCTAATTCATCAGACTCTAGAATCGAAGATGGCACTCCTCTAGCATTTAAGAGGGTATTGAGAAAGAAAGGTGAGGAACCTAAGGAGGAGGCAAGGAAGCAACCGGTAAGAAAGGTCACAATCAAGGTACTGGTCAGCAAACCTGCAAAGAAAAGAGCTTCAAAGGAAACACCTCTTACACCTTCTACACCATCTGGTACTAGCAAAAGAAAGAAGAAGGAAGACATAGATCTTGCTATTGTAACTGGTAATGTATCTATAATCCCTCCTAAGACTTGTGCAGAACTGATAGATGAAATCACCAAGGATGGAATTTTGAAAAATATACAATACTATTATGGACATTTAGATGATGATGAGCAGAAAGAAATCGAGGAAGCAGTCTTGTTACACCTAGATATATTTAAGAAGGCTTTGTTAGAAATTGAAAAGCAAATACCAACACAACTGTATAATAATCTAGATGCTAGGAGATTATCCGCTATAGAGGAGGACCAGCACATAAAAGTTCAAGAGTGATGTTGATGAGAATGCTTCAAGGCCTAAATATGCTACTTTGGATGCTCAATATAATGTTATGGACCATAAATTCAAGAGTCTAATTAGATTGTCTTGGTAGACTCTATTTTAACCAATGTTCATTAAGAGACCTTTGCAAAGAAACTATGAAAGAAACATGTATAGATATATCAAGCCAAATCTTAATGGACAAGATTTTTTGTAGGCAAAAAATATATTCCTTGAGATTAGAAGAGGTTGCATGAATTACATACCACATGGAAACATTCAATATGTCAGTGGATCAGTTGGTATTAGTTAGTGTAAAAATGAATGAGGGGATATTTTCTTTGTTCTTTGCATGATTCGTGGGATTCTCTTGTCATGGCTAGTGGGAGTATTGTTATCTTACAGGTTGAATATTTTATAGGTTATTTATTATAAAGAGATGAGAATGAAGGTATCCGTTAGTGCCAAGAAGGCCCTAATTTTTTATGGAAGGCCTAAGGAAAAAGGCAAGAAAGATTGAAAATTATGGTAAATCCAAGTCTAAGGGGAGCTCCAAATCTCCTAGAAAGTCTAAAGTTGTTACTTGGCTCAGGTTCATCCTTTCATATGACGTCTAAAGAGATTGGTTTTTTTTAATGCAAAAAATTTGATGGAGGTAAGGTGTATTTGGGTGATTATTGTCATTTAAATATTATTTTCCATGGATTCCCGCATGAGTAGTGGAGTTGGCTTGGGTTGTGGGTTTGCTCCCCATTGGACTCGGGTTCGACTCCAAGGCTCAGTTTTTCTCGATGCACATGGCTTGCGGGCGGTTGCACACATCCCTAGATGACTAGTCTCACCTCAACTTGCCCCTTCTTGACCCCAACTTGGCAGTAAGTCCAAGGTCAAGCGGGTTGGGCACTAGGTTGGGTTGTAGGGATACCTCTAGAGGAAAAAAATAAATAAAAAAAATTCATGGTAAAGTTAGAGTTAGGTTTCTTAATGGTTGAATAAAAAGTGTTAATGGTGTGTTGCATATCCCCAGGTTAGCACAACATTTGTTATACATGATCAAACTAATAGATGTGAGAATTTCGGTAGTATTTTCTAATGCAATATGCAATATGGGGGTATGTGCAGGATCATTATGGACCAAAAAGTGGCGATATGAAAAAAATTGCCTTCTCCACTCACCCAAAAATGCGAAAAAATTGTGTTGACTTTTTGCTTGGCTTGGATGTCAATACATCTAGCTATGACAAAAGCCCAAGCAAATCAGATATTGGATATTAATGAAATATTATATTAATAAAATATATATTATTTAATATATTATATAATTTATATAATAATATTATATATTCAATTAATATATTATATATTCAATTAATAATGGGTCATTACCCACTCCCAAGGTGAATAATTCAATCCAAGGGAATGGGGATGAATTCAATGGAAGGATAAAAGGTGAAATTATTCTTTCCTCGAAAACTAACTACCTACTTTTCTTTCTTATTTTTAAGAATAGACTGACCATAGATTTATCCAGAGAGGTTTATCATTGTCAATATTTTATTCTTTTTCGTATTGGATGGACTTCTCGGGTAACTTAGCATTGGATATTGATTGATTGCAATCTTCTCAGAGAATAGATGGACGAGAAACCTTTCTCAAAGAGAATGGAGAGATCACATAACGAAGGACAGGGCTAGTGATGAGCACTATCAAGTGTTAAAAACAAAAAACAAAAAGACGAAATGAGAATAATAATCATTATGTCACTTAATGAAAAATATTTGGAGCCCAGATGGAACAATTCTATCATTTGCTGACAACAAGCACGGTTGATCCTTTTTACCTGATTGATGCCACATTCACATTCTCATATTTTTATACATGATGGAATTCCTGATCTTGAGGAAGGATCTATTTGATGAACTCATTGGCCGATGATCAGGTGGGGACAGATACTTCCAAACTTGGGCAAGAAGGATATGGGAAGTGTAACTCAACCCAAAGGGGGACTCACTCATTGGTATACTATTACTTATGCATATTCAATAGTATTCATTTCCATTGAAGAGGAAATAGTAATGCTCAGAAGCAAAGAGGTTGGTTACCTCCCTTATTACTTGATTAACAGATTCATAGTCGAGACCTACTCCTAAGCTGGATTTCTTTCCTTTACTTCTTGTCGGGCAATGACAAGAAGAAGGTCCTGCTATGTTTTCATTCAATCCCGAGTAAGATCATATGAAAGAAAAGAGATATACCATGATGCTTATTGCTTAAATAGAGATAGATTACCCTACTGGCTGAACTCTTATTTACATCAATTCATTCTCGAAGACATAGGCATGCCCATTATTATTTAATATATAATATATAATATATTATAATATATATATTATATTATTATATATCATATAATATACAATATATTATATATAATATATAAGATGTCGAAAAACTGTATAGGTATTGGATATTCGATTTGGATTGGATATCCGATCCCTGTGGGTATTTTTATACCCACTGGGACAACCCGTGGGTCATTTTTAACCCATAGGCTGTGCAAACTATCAAAATCCAATATCGGATTTAACTTGATATTCGATTCTAAGGTGTTTTTTTGTGAATTCTTCACAAAAGGTGTGATTTTATTCTGATTTTGTTGTTCTTTTATCAATTTTTTTGCATGTTTTTATTTATTTTTCATTTTTTTATATAGAAATTGGGTTTTTTCATTTGAAATACACTGTTCTTTGAAATTTGTTGATTAAATTCAAATTTTGAACTTCAATCAAGTAAAATGGGGGATAACAATGACAATTTTGAATAGCCACAACCACCAAACCCTTCATTACCAAACCCCCCCTCAATTCAAGATTTAATTGGTCAAAATTTGAACCAATTGAAGGGCATTGTGAATATTTATAGTAGAATTCCTTGTCTAGCCCTAATGTTAGCTCCACTTAATGCCATAATAAATAATGTAGAAACTGTCACCGCGAAGCACAATTCTGCTCTTTTGTGGTGAGATTCCATGAGGAATAGATATGCAGATGGCCTGACCTATGACTAGGTCTAGGAGCTTAAGATATTCAAAGCTGATATTGCCACATTGTTTATCAATCCCCGCACTAGACAACCTATAGATGTGAAAAAATAAAACTTTCCATCAAATGGTGTCAAAGTGATGATATTGTAAAAAACTTTTGGGATCGTTGGTGGATGGTTTTTGATAGACAACCCAACAACAATCTTGATGTCCCATTTTATTTTATCAAAAAATTGTATGCTGAGTTTGTTTTGGGCAAGCATGTCAACTACTTTGAAGATAGAACTGGGGGATTTTGAGTATTATAGAGCCCATATGTTGCCCCTCCTCCCGTTGATCCCCCACCTCCAGTACATCATCCATATATTATTGTCGAGGCAGCATCACAAACTATATTGGTTATTCACTTTTTGAGTAGCCTTTTGTTTTCTCAGGTTGGGGCACTATCTCAACCTTTTGATGATGCTAGCGGTGGATCCGGTGGCACTGACACATCCTCTTCATCACCACATTTATGTGTTGCATACTTGTGTTATGTGCAATCAAGTATGCTTAGGTCCTATTGGAGAGTCTGTTGATCATCTCGCAGACACTACTGATTACGAGGTGCATGATATGCCCGATGCACTATATGTGATGATAGGGACTGGAGCATACCCTAGGGAGTCCTCACATGCTAGAGGCGAGGAGATACCTTCATCATACACTGACGATATAGTGGTAAGATTTGTAATTTCATAGTGCAAATATTTTAAATGAATATTTATAAAGGATAGTATTAAGTACTAATATTTCTATACATGGTCTATTTAATAGATGATGTATGAGGAGGAGTTATCATAGGTCCATGATGGCACCTTGACAACCATTTCATTTGGCCTTGATAGCTATACGGTACATATATTATTGCACCTAGTCATCTACATTTTTTATTGTATACTTGCTTGTCATTTAAATTGTCATTAATTAAATTATATAGTAACTTGCATGTTTATCTTATTTTACTCTTGTAGGACACACCTAGCAAGAGTGCAGTGTTGCGTGATCCAGGCTCTGGTAGTTCAATCAGCGACAATGGAAAGCTTATTGAATACAAACATGATTGAATTTAGAGTTTAAATAACTTATAATAATTATACATGTCTACATAGATTGATAGTTTCACATACTTGTCGTCGTTATGTACAGGTAATTGTTGGGTTCACATCCTTGTTGACTGCACCAACAATACCTGGAGAAGCAGAAGAGATGCCTCGAGTACATTTGTTTTATTTTATTTTGTGTCTAGAAGATATAATTTGTTCCTATCATCGATAATTATATGCTAAATTGTATCAATGTTATACTTGTGAACATATATAGGTTGTCTATGAGAATATTGTTGACATCCCTACTCTACTAAAGACATATTCCAAGACTCCTCCCCAACTTAAGAGAAAACATGGAGATGAGGTAATCAAGAATTCAATTTTAGAGTTCAATTATAGTCCAATGTATATTGATTTTTATGTTAACTTTTCAAATGTAAATTATATAATATAACTAATCTCAATTGTGGTTTGATTTTTCTTGTGCATAATCCTTCAGAGCCAAGGAGTGTTGCAAAGAGGATCGATTTTGATGATCCATCAATAGTTTAGGATGTGAAAGAATATTTTGGGATACTTACTTGTCTAGTTGGCATGCATATTTTGTATATGGACATAGATTTTATTTGATTTGGTGTTTATGTCATTTTTGTATATGAACATACACTTTTAATTATTTGACATTTTGATATATAGAAGTTGAGATTCGATATAACTTGTTCCTCATGTGCTTGGCTTCATTCTTTTAAACTTTAATCTTTAATCCAATAATTAATAATGGTTAAATAATGAACAATCGAATGTTATTTGTATAATATTGAGATTCGATATAATTTGTTTCATCTAAATCTTAAGTATTAAATTTGGTTGCCTTTGGAAACTTCACCAAATTTAATGACCATGTTGATATTGTTATTAATAATAACATGGATACTTAGTAATGACAAATGAAAAGTAGCAAACCATCTTCTAAAGTGGAATGCAATTTTTTCATAATCCAGTGGTTACATTCAGCAATAATCCCCCATCATTAAAGCTATCTCAGTAGGGAGATACTATGAAGATGTCCATTTCCACACGTTGCCCACTAAATTTAAGACTTGAATATATGAACTCTAAACATTAACTTGTTTTGATTGTCATTCAGCTGCTGAAAGATACAAATGTTACCTTCCTTTCTTTTATTATCACATGCAAAATATATCCACCCCTACTGAATGTAGGCATATTGTGCTTCATAATGCATTGATCGTTGGTTCCAACATGTCCAATTAGGCATTATTACCCCAAGCATGCTCCTATTCCCCCCCCGCCCCACTTGGTCGAACGCTTAGGGCCATACCCTATCAACGTTGTCCCTTGAGTGCCCTAAGCACAAAAAATTATCAAAATTTGATAGGTTGTATCTCAAAATCTGTGGCACCTACAAATGATCTGTCTGAACCTATAGGGTCACGTGAGGACCACCTAAAATAGACTATCTCGAATTTTCAAGATTCAGATTGGTTTTCATAGGGCAATGATTTTTCAATTGACAAAAAAATCATTATATGCATTCAATGAAAAGTTGTCACAGAGCCAAATTTGTGTTCTGCTCATCATGGGTGTGAACCGCCAGTTCCAATACGACAAGTTAGACATTCTTACCCCAGGCATTCTCCTATTTTTCCCTCCCCCACTCAGTCAAACGCTCAAGGCCATACCCTATCGACGTCGTCCCTTGAGTGTCCTAAGTGCGAAAAATTATCAAAATTTGATAGCTTGTATCTCAGAATACGTGGCACTTACAAATGATTTATCTAAACCTACAAGGTCATGTGAGGACCACCTACAATAACTTGTCTCAGATTTTCAAGATTCAGAGCAGTTTTCATAGGGCAACAATTTTTCAATTGACGAAAAAATCATCAAATGCATTCAATGGAAAGTTGTCACATAGCCAAATTCTTATTTTGCTTGTCATGGGTGCTAACCATCGGTTGCAACACATCCGGTTAGGAATTCTTACTCTAGGCATGCTCCTATTCCTCCCGCAATATCTGCATATGTTATAGACACATAACTACCATTACACTTACACGTGACATCTGTGAACATACATAAGTGGGTCATACACATAAGATTTGTTAGTATATGCATCTTTATTCATCATAATCAATATAACTACACCAATGTATTGATGTACAAATACATTGTACATCATCAATACAACTACACTAGTGTACTTGTACAAATACATTGTATATCATCATAACAAAGTTACATCAATGTACTCATAAACAAATACAACATCCCACTTCATGTGCATATGATATCCTCACGTCCTAAGAGCCAAGCTTATGTAGAGCAATGCCTGCATATAAACGAAGACAAACATAAGCAACGTGAAAAACATCAAAATGTCCTACATTTTTAAGAATTGTTTATGATCTACACATAAAAAAACCTAATAATAAATGGAGAGGTGGGATTATATATCATGAAGATACGTCCTTTCGAATTATATCGAGTGTACCCACAAAATTGATGCAAAAATTGTGATGCAATAGTATTGTATATCGTCAAAAAGATCTACATTTTTAAGAATTGTTAATCTACACATAAAAAATATGAATATAAAGGTCTTATGATCATTATTTGAAATGAAATGCATGCTAATGAATGAAGAGGTGGGATTATATGTTGTGAAGATACATCCTTATGAATTATATGGAGTGTACCCACTATGTTGATGCAAAAATCATGATGCAATAGTATTGTATATCATCAAAAAGACCTGCATTTTTAAGAATTGTTAATCTACACATTAAAAACTTGAACGTAAAGGTTTTATGATCATTATTTGAAATGAAATGCATGATAAAAATTAAGATGTAATAAAGACCTGCTACTCAAGTGTGCTTGAAGGGTCATCTCTTTGCTTAAGAGTATCTGGTATTACCAACACTACTCATTGTCCATAGTTCTTTTATCTTTGGTCTTGCTTGATGCTTCAACAACTTGACATTTGTAGCTACAATAAGGTGTGAATACATGAGAATGGTTTTGTGTCTCTCTTAGTCTTCAAATGCATACATGTCATTCTTTCTAATCTTTTATGTTTGCAACCAAGTTCCTACAAAAACAATTGAACCTGTAGGATACATGAACCCATCATCATCTGTCACTGACTGTGTTAGATTTTGCTTTCCCTATACACATCGTGCCAAGCAATAGTCTAATCTCTTTGTTGGCCATTTGAAGGAATTGATTAAGTGTTGCATTGATGTTTTTTCATTGATGTCAACACCATCTATTCTAGCTACTTTATCGGTATCCTTTTGGTCCTGGTAAGATGTTTGGTTTCTAGTTGGATTAGATCATGATGATCCGATATGCTCCGGTATATTTGGGTTATGGAATTGTCTTATTCATGCTACTAAGAGTCATATTTAGTTAGTTGGTTTTGATCTGGTGATCAGATGCTATCATGTATACTGGTAAGCTTGTTTTGTTGTTCCGACGAGGGTTTCACCGACAGAGCTTTGTTGAAGATCTTTGATGATATGCATAAGTGTTGTTGGTGAAGCTTCTAGTGGAGATTCAGGATGCTAATGGTGATCATGCTCGAGACTTAGTTGATTGGGATCATTGCTTAAGCGTGTGTGGACCTAAATTGGGTCTTGGTTTATCTAGGTTATGGACCGACTTAATGTAACGTGTGGATCAGACTTCTCGATGTGTTTTTTCGGGATGTCTAATGAGTTGGATATTATTTGTTTGGTCTCTGGCCAACATGTTTTGTAATTATGTAATTATTTTATTGTCTAGTGGCCGAACTTATTGTTTATGGTCGAGGGTTTGTATATATATGATGTAAGATCTTATTGTAGATCATATGTGAGGATGTATATGTGTGAATAATGTAATAATAATTCAAGCAAAGGATTTGGTCAATCATTGGTGATCGAGTTAGGTTTATGTGAGAGGATTTAGTCCTCTAATATTGAGATTAACCAGAATTGTATTCAGTCATAGGAGATGCTATCTTTGCAGTTCATTCTTTCCTCCGGATTGTAGTCTGGATTTCTATGTAGTCAGTGAGACTCCTTTTGTGATGAGAAGTGTGCTCTAGGTTGTTGGCCTTCTTGCAAGTGCAATCACATACTTACTGTAGAAGTATTATCTGACTGTGGGTAGGATTCCCAACATGTTTTTTCCCTTTACTGGGTTTTCCACGAACAATCTTTGTGTCATGTGGATGGTATTTATTCTTTGATTGTTGTTTATGCTTAATTGGTATATCTTCTATTTCGGTATTTGGTTTATGCATTCGGGTATTGATCTTTTGGGTTCCAATATTAAAGTTTTAATTGCTTAAGGTTCTGGTAATCTGGTGACAACTGATTCACCCCCCTCCCCCCCTCTTAGTTGTCTTCCGATTATTTGAAATGTCTAACAATTGGTATCAGAGCTCTGGTCCTCTCTACAGAAGCTTAACCGCTTGAGGAAGATCCTATGGCGACTAACAATTCAAGTTCATCTACTGCTATCTTTCAGAGAGATATTCCTAGGCTTGATGGAACAAATTACAGAGTATGGAAGATCCGAATGGAGACTCATCTAATATGTCTTGGTAAGGAGATTTCAGAAATCACGGAGAATGGTGTTAGACCTTATAATCCAATGTATGGCAATCCTCCTCTGACAAACTTGGATAAGGAGATTGAGAATGATTATAGAGCAGGAGAAGCCCTCTTGTCTACACTTTCTGATCAACAAATAATGGGATTAACTAACAAATTATCTGCAAAGGATATATGGGAGAAGTTGGAGACTCTTGATGAAGGTGACCCTACTGTGAAGATTGCTAAACTTGATGGTTACCAGGTGAGATATGAAAACTTGAAGATGGAAGAAGATGAAAGGATTACAACATTCATGGAAAGGGTAAATGAAATTGTTATGGGAATTCAATGTTGTGGTGGAACTTTGAGTGAAGATGAGATAGTTTCTAAAGTTCTGAGAGCTTTGCCACCGACTTACAAGATGAAGGCTACTACAATTAATGAATCAAGAACAATGGCTAATACTTCTATCAATAGAGATACCTTGGCTGGGAAATTATCTACTTTTGAGCTTGAAGAATTTGGACCCTCTAGAGCTATGAAGTCTGAACCTGCTTTTCATGCATCTACATCATCAACTGACAAGAAAGATTTGAAAGATTTTTATGCAAGGGAATTGGATGATATGAAGAGAGAAGATGAATAATTTGAGCAACTTGAAGCCCTATTTTCTACAAGAGTACCTAAAGGACCGGTAGGAAGTAAGTATGAAGGAAAAACACCTTTTAAATGTTTTGCATGTAATAAGATAGGTCATTTTGCATCTAGATGTCCTAAAATGAATTCAATATTTGAAGAAAGAGCTAGAAGATCTTTTAAGCCTAACCCTAGATATCAGAACAAGTATAAGTACAAGAAAAACAAAGATAAATCATGCTACATAGTGGATGAAGAAGGTGTGACTGATTTTGATGATGAATTGGCACAAGACTCTGCTACTAGTTCCGGCAATGGAAAGGAATGGGTGTTCCTGGCTATCAAGGAAGATGTTCCAGCATTGGAACATAATATACCTGAAGAGAGTGCACTTGCTGCTAAAATTGAAGAAAAGGATGAATGGGTAATTGACAAGGGATGTTCACATCATATGACTGGAGATAAAAGGAAGTTTCTATCTTTGCAAGAATTTGATGGTGGTCTGGTTAGATTTGGAGATGACAAAGCATGCATGATCAAAGGAAAAGGAGCTATATCATTGGATGGTAAGAACAATACTGATAATGTTTATTATGTTGAAGGTTTAAGGCACAATATTTTGAGTGTAGGACAATTGGTGGATAAGAGATTTCAATTACAGTTCAAGGATGGAAAATGCAAAATCATTAATAGATCTAGATTAGAGATTGCAACCGATACTCAAACAAAAGGTAATATATTTCATTTGAAGTTCGGTGAGAAGACATGTTTGATTGCATAAATTGATGAGAGTTGGTTATGGCATAAAAGGCTATGTCATGTAAATTTTGATTGCATAGTAAAGATCAATTCAACTAAGGCAATTAGAGATATACCTAAGATTTCTGAAGCCCTATAATCCAATAAGTAAAGAATGTCAAATGTGAAAACATGTCAGAACCTCTTTCAAGAGTATACAAGACAAATCTAATGATGTCTTGATCTTATTCATACTGATTTGTGTGGCCCTGCTAGAGTTAAAAGTTTTCAACATGATAGATATTGTATGTTGATCATTGATAATTATTCTAGAATGATGTGGATTACTTTTCTAAGGGAGAAATATGAGATTTTTGAAAAGTTTAAAATCTTTAAAGATAAAGTTGAGACAAAGACATGATTGAAGATTAAATGTTTAAGGTCATATTATGGTGGAGAATCCACATCCGATGAGTTTAACAACTTTTGTAAGAAGCATGGCATAAGGAGACAATTTTCTACTCCCCGGACACCTCAACAAAATGGAGGTGTGGAATGGAGGAACAAAACTATCTTGGATGCTGCTAGAACAATGTTGATGGAAGCTAATATACTGCATATCTACTGGAGAGAAGCAATGAGCACAATAGTCTATACATTCAACAAAGTACATATCAAAGGAGAAACCGGTAAGACACCTTATGAATTATGGTTTGGCAATACAGCTACAGTTAAGTATTTCATAATCTTTGGCAGTAAATGTTATATCATGATAGATGATATCATTGGCAAATTTGATCCTAGGTGTGATGAAAGAATATTTCTTGCTTATTCTAATGAAAGCAAAATATATAGATGTTATAACAAGAGATTGCACAGAATTGTGGAGAGCACTAATGTCAAGGTGGATGAGCTGAATAGAAGTCAAATCAGAGTTTATGAGCAAGAAATGATAGTGGAAATAATCATAACTGGACCAGTAACACCTTTACCGAAACAAAATGTTGAACCAGTTAGTCCGACAGTATCAGAAAATTCAACAGTAACTGAAGAACCAGGAAGAGGAACAGAGAGTCTGAAGACTCCTAGGTATGTAAGGATGAATCATTCAGAAGATCAGATCATTGGGGATTAAAAAAATGGAGTGATGACAAGAAGGAGATTGGAAACTAATGAGGTATGTTTAATTTCTCAAGTTGAACCGGTATCAGTAATTGAAGCATGTAAAGATGAATGTTGCATGAAAGCTATGGAAAAAGGATTAGATTAGATAGAGAAGAATGACACATGGACTTTAGTTCCCCATCCTAAAAAAAAGAATGTTATTGGAACTAAATGGGTTTTTAGGAATAAGTTAATCGAAGATGGACAATTTGTAAGGAATAAAGCTAGATTGGTTTGTAAAGGATATTCTCAGAAGGAAGGAATTGATTATGGTGAAACTTTTGCATCTGTAGCTAGGATTGAAGCTGTAAGATTATTTCTTGCCTATGTTGCATATAAGAACTACAAGGTTTATTAGATGGATGTTAAGTGTGCCCTTTTGAATGGGGATCTTGATGAGGAAGTTTATATTGAGAAACCTGATGGTTTTTCACTTTCAGATGATAAAAACATGGTTTGCAGGTTAAGAAAAGCTTTGTATGCAAGTGAATTGGATGATACGAAGAGAGAAGATGAATAATTTGAGCAACTTGAAGCCCTATTTGCTACAAGAGTAACTAAAGGACTGGTAGGAAGTAAGAGTGAAGGAAAATCACCATTTAAATGTTTTGCATGTTAAGATGGGTCATTTTGCATCTAGATGTCCTGAAAGGAATTCAAGATTTGAAGAAAGAGCTAGAAGATATTTTAAGCCTAACCCTGGATATCTGAACAAGTATAAGTACAGGAAAAGCAAAGATAAATCATGCTACATAGAAAATGAAGAAGGTGTGACTGATTCTGATGATGAACCGACACAAGACTCTGCCAGTGGTTTCGGCAATGGAAAGGAATGGATGTTCCTAGCTATCAAGGAAGATGTTCCGACATTGAAAGAGAATATACTTGAAGAGAAGGCACTTGATGCTAAAATTGAAGAAGGGGACGAATGGGTAATTGACAGTAGATGTTCACATCATATGACTTGAGATAAAAGGAAGTTTCTATCTTTGCAAGAATTTGATGGCGGTTTGGTTAGATTTGGAGATGACAAAGCATGTATGATCAAAGGAAAAGGAACTATATCATTGGATGGTAAGCATAATACTGATAATGTTTATTATGTTGAAGGTTTAAGGTATAATATTTTGAGTGTAGGACAATTGGTGGATAATGGATTTCAATTACAGTTCAAGGATGGAAAATGCAAAATCATTAATAGATCTGGATTGGAGATTGCAACCGGTACTTAGACAAAAGGTAATATATTTCATTTGAATTCCGGTGAGAAGACATGTTTGATTGCACAAATTGATGAGAGTTGGCTATGGCATAAAAGGCTATGTCATGTGAATTTTGATTGCATAGTAAAGATCAGTTCAACTAAGGGAGTTAGAGATATACCTAAGATTATGAAACCCTATAATCCGGTATGTAAAGAATGTCAAATGGGAAAACATGTCAGAACCTCTTTCAAGAGTATACAAGACAAATCTAATGATGTTCTTGATCTTATTCATACTGAGTTGTGTGGCCCTTCTAGAGTTAAAAGTTTTCAAGGTGATAGATATTTTATGCTAATCGTTGATGATTATTCTAGGATGATGTGGGTTACTTTTCTAAGGGAGAAATCTGAGGCTTTTGAAAAGTTTAAAATCTTTAAAGCTAAAGTTGAGACAGAGACATGATTGAAGATTAAATGTTTAAGGTCAGATCATGGTGGAGAATTCACATCTGGTGAGTTTAACAACTTTTGTTAGAAGCATGGCATAAGGAGACAATTTTCATCTCCCGAGACACCTCAACAAAATGGAGTTGTGGAAAGGAAGAACATAACTATCTTGGATATTGCTAGAACAATGATGATGGAAGCTAATATACGTCATATCTACTGGAGAGAAGCAATGAGCATAACAGTCTATACATTTAACATAGTACATATCAAAGGAGAAACCAGTAAGACACCTTATGAATTGTGGTTTGGCAATATGACTATAGTTAAGTATTTCAGAATCTTTGGTAGTAAATGTTATATCACGAGACATGATATCATTGGAAAATTTGATCCTAGATGTGATGAAGGAATATTTATTGGTTATTCTAATGAAATCAAAACATATAGATGTTATAACAAGAGATTGCAGAGAATTGTGGAGAGTGCTAATGTGAAGGTGGATGAGTTGAATAGAAGTCAAATAAGAGTTTATGAGCAAGAACTGGCAGTGGAAATAATTATAACTGAACCAGTAACACCTTTACCAGAACAAAATGTTGAACCAGTTACTCCGGCAGTATCAAGAAATTCAATGTAATAACTGAAGAACCGGGAAGAGGAAAAAGAGTCAGAAGACTCCTAGTTATGTAAGGATGAATCATTCAGAAGATCAGATCATTGGGGATAAAAACAATGGAGTGATGACAAGAAGGGGATTGACAACTAATGAGGTATGTTTAATTTCTCAAGTTGAACCGGTATCAATAATTGAAGCATGCAAAGATGAATGTTGGAGGAAAGCTATGAAAGAAGAATTAGATTAGATGGAGAAGAATAACACATGGACTTTAGTTCCCCGACCGAAAAATAAGAATGTTATTGGAACTAAAGGGTTTCTAGGAATAAGTTAAATGAAGATGGACAAGTTGTAAGGGATATAGCTAGATTGGTTTGTAAAGGATATTCTCAGAAGGAAGGAATTGATTATGGCGAAACTTTTGCACCTGTATCTAGGATTGAAGCTGTAAGATTATTGCTTGCCTATGTTGCACATAAGAACTACAAGGTTTATCAAATGGATGTTAAGTGTGCCTTTTTGAATGGGGACCTTGATGAGGAAGTTTATATTGAGCAATCTGATGGTTTTTCACTTTCAGATGATAAAAACATGGTTTGCAGGTTAAGGAAAGATTTTATATGGATTGGAACATGCACCTAGAGCTTGGTATGCAAGGTTAGATAAATATCTTTTGAAGCTTGGTTTCACTAGAGGTAATGCTGACAATAATCTATATTATAAAGTCACTGATGATGATATACTGATTATTGAAGTTTTTGTTGATGACATCATTTTTGGAGGTGAAGATAAGTTGTGCATGGAATTTTCTAAAAATATGGAGAAAGAATTTGAAATGTCTATGATTGGGGAAATGAAATTTTTCTTAGGTTTGCAGATTACTCAGACTGATAAAGGTATTTTCATCTGTCAAACTAAGTATGTTAGGGAATTGTTGAAGAAATTTGGCATGGTAGACTCTAAATTGGTAAGTACTCCTATGGTTACAAGTGAGAAATTGACAAGGAAAGATGAATCTGCACTGGTAAATCCTACAAGATACAAGTCTATGATTGGAGGTGTGCTATATTTGACTCAGACTAGGCCTGATATAATGAATGCTATTTGTATTGCGTCTAGATATCAAAGTGATCCTAGAGAAAATCATGAGAGTGCGGTGAAAATAATTTTTAGATACTTACAAGGTACATCTGAATATGCTTTATGGTACCCTAAGCATGATGACTTTACTTTATGTCCATATACAGATGCAGAATGGGTAGGTGATGTTGATGACCAAAAAAGTACTTCTGGTGGAGCTTTCTTTCTTAGAAAGAAGTTGGTTTCATGGATTAGCAAGAAACAATCATGTACTTCTTTATCTATTGTTGAAGCTGAGTATGTTGCTACTACTACTAACTGTACACAAGTTCTATGGATGAAGCAAATGTCGAAGGATATTAAAGTGCATTGCATTGGACTGGTATTTATTCACTGTGATAACTTTGTTGCTATTGACATATCAAACAATCTGGTATTTCACTCTAAGACAAAGCACATATCTATCAAGTATAACTTTTTGAGGGAGAAGGTGGAAGAAAATGAGGTTAGACTGGTTTATATGAACACTAAAGACCAGATTGCGGATATTTTCACTAAACCTTTGCCTAAAGAATCATTTGAGTACCTGAGAGATAGATTAAGGGTTTTTGCCCCTCCAGCAGAGAACTGATTGATGTTATTTGGTATCAGTCCGATATACATTATCAGATATATCATTCTTTCAGGATTGATGTGGGGATGCTACTAGTCAGGGGGAGTAGTTAGCCTTGTGATTCAGTGCTTTTTGTTTTTGCTTTGATATTTTTGTCAGATTTCTAGCATTGATGTCAAAGGGGGAGAGATATATGTGAAAAACAGAGCTTTAAAGAGATATCATTCACAAGGGGATTTTGGTCTTTGTTTCAGAACTTCATTGCTATATCTTTGTGTGGGAGATTGTTGTCTGTCTTCTATTGGGGGAGACTTGTTTGGCATTTCTTGGCACTTGCATGTTTTTCACATCTAGTATTGCCATCAATGCCAAAGGGGGAGATTGTTGGCCATTTGGAGGAATTGATTATGTGTTGCATTTATGTTTTATCATTGATGTCAACACTATTTGTTATGGTTGTTTTACCAGTATCCTTTTGGTCCTGATAAGATGTTTGGTTTCTGGTTGGATTAGATCATGATGATCTGATATGCTTTGATATGTTTGGGTTATGGAATTGTCTTATTCATGCTACTCAGATTCATATTCAGTCAGTTGGTTTTGATCTGGTGATCAGATGCTATCCTGTATATTGGTAATCTTGGTTTGTTGTTCCGACGAGGGTTTCACCAGCAAAGCTTTGTTGAAGATATTTGATGATATGCATAAGTGGTGTCGGTGCGACTTCTAGTGGAGATTTAGGATGCTGACGGTGATCATGTTTGAGACTTAGTTGATTGGGATCATTGCTTTAGCATGTGTGGACCTAAATTGGCTCCCAAATTATCTAGTTTATGGACCAACTTAATGTAACGTGTGGATCAGACTTCTCGATGTGTTTCCGGGATGTCTTATGGGTTGGATATTATTTGTTTGGTCTCAAGACAACATGTTTTGTAATTATGTAATTGGTTTATTGTTTGGTGGTCGGCCTTATTGTTTGTGGTTGATGGTTTGCATTTATATGATGTAAGATCTTATTGTAGATCATACGTGAGGATGTATATGTGTGAATAATGTAATAATCATTCAGGCAGAGGATTTGGTCGATCATTGGTGATCGAGTTGGGTTTATGTGAGAGGATTTGGTCCTCCGTTATTGAGCTTAATTGGAACTATATTCAGGCATAGGAGATGCCATCTTTGTAGTTTATTCTTTCCTACAGATTGTAGATTGGATTTCTATGCAGTCAGTGAGACTCCTTTTGTGATGAGCAGTGTGCTCTAGGCTGTTGGCCTTCCTACAAGTGCAAACCCCTCAATTATAATCACATACTTACAACAGGAGTATTATCTGACTATGGGTAGGCTTCCCATTGTGATTTTTTCCTATACTGGGTTTTCCACGTACAAATCTTGGTGTCATGTGGATGGTATTTATTCTCTGATTGTTGTTTATGCTTAATTGGTATATCTGCTATTTCGGTATTTGCTTTATGCATTCCGATATTGATCTTTTGGGTTTCGGTATTAAAGTTTTAATTGCTTAAGGTTCTGGTAATCTAGTGACAACTGATTCAACCACCCCCCCCCCCCCCCCCCCTAGTTGTCTTCCGATTATTTGAACTGTCTAACACTCTCTTCATGACCCTGTGGTGCAACCACTGCAAAAACATGTCCTGGTTGTAGAAGATCGGAAAGAGAGTCATACTCAACTGAAAATTCCATGTCATCACTTGGTATGTAAATTGTTTGAGATAAAGGAGTTAGATATTGTGGAACCCATGTATCCACCCACTCACTCAACTCGTATTGATCCCAGTCACACTGAACAAAACTCTGACAAGAACAAGCTAGTTCTCATGTCCAAATGGTCCATGTACTTGCATCTAAGCTATGAAATGAATGCATTTTTGAAGAATCTTTAATTGTTTGACAATCTAATATGTCTCCCATTGTGCCCTCCTGAACCAACCAAAAGAATATGTGTACTGCTAAATTAAGTGTCCCTACCTGTGACATTGTTGAAGTACACCAATCAACAATAGAACATGCATAAGAGAATTTTTCACTTCTAATCCTCGATTGCTCCTTAACTAGAGCTCTCTTCAAACATGCACGTGCTCCATCATGCTCCCCCTTCCCATGCCCAGCTTAAAAAAAACTCCAAATATGAGGTACACACCTCTCTACATGCATTCCACTCAACCAATAAAATATAAGAGCATTCTTGAATTGACTCATGCAGTTATCTGACCATATGAGATGTCGGTCTATGGCAATACCTTTCTCCTGCAATAACTCAAAAAAAATCTTGAAATAATGTTGCACATACTCGAAGGAATGAGATCTATCATCACTCATATAAAAATGATACTCCTTGATTATCTTCTTGTCCTCTTCTGTACTATCAAGGGCATGCCTATATGTTATGTGAACAAAAATAACAATCTGAATTGAATTGCAATACTGAGCTTGTACTTCATTTTGTGGTTGCAATGTATAGTTTTATGTAAAATCGACAATCGATATAATAGTGCCAATCGGGAAAGAGTCCTTACACATCCTGAACTGTCGATCCAACAACTGAGACCTATGGGTATGCCTTGCATACTTATTTTCCTTAAAATTTAAAATACAATCAGCAACACTAACTTCTTTGGAGACCAACTCACATCTAGAACCTTCACCTCCACTCTTCAAAGTATGTTTCATTGTCTCATATATTTTTTTTCAACAATATCATTTCCAAACTCATGTTCACTGCCCTCATGAAAACATGAAACAAACTTTGACAAGCCACCACATTATGAGCACTTCTCATTTAAACAATCATTTTTATAGAAAAAGCATCCATCATCTCTAGGACATAAAAATAGATCTATCAAGTCTCTTGATGATCTCAAAAATTGGATTGCACCACACTCCTGCTACATTTCATTAGTATGCAATGTAGAACAAATATAGCATAAAAGTTCATGGCACATTGAAAACTCCACATAGTATTTGCAACAACAAGTATTACGAATCTTAAGAGGTATACAATAAAATGGGTTCAAAGATTCAAAGGCCCTTTGTGATATTTACAAAGTTGGATGTGTTTCACAAAATTATTTGTAGAACATTGTTTGTCTTGATTCCAAGAAATGTTTAGGATGCGGTGTGCGGTCTCGATTGCCAATTCTTAACTTTAAAAGATCCTTTATATTGGGTGATAATCTAGAATTAGAGTGCCAAAATTGTTGAATTTTCTCCTTCACATTGTTGGTCAACTTCTTATCAACATGTGGAAGCCTCCCACCAAAAGCCCATGTATCATCTTGAAGAGGATCATCGAGTCTTTCTCTTCTTGCAAGTGCTCTATTCAAAGTTTTATAGTTTATGTTCAAATCAACACAAGTTTGTCTCATAAAGCGAGCCTTCCTCAAATTATGGCTTACTAAGGAGGTTGTAATCACTCTTCGAGTGGATCTCTTATCTTTTTCCTTGCTATTCTTTCCAATAGACTTGAGAGCATTGAAAAGATTTTTAACAAAAATAGATTTTTTCTCCATCTTCTTGTTCATTCGAATCTTCAATTTGGCTAGCAATGGTCTCAGCTTTTGCATCTTTAGCAATTGAATAACAAGTTGGCATTGCTCAGTCAATGTCTTATTGCTAAAATATTGGTTGAAAGGTTGTCCACAATCAAATGGTTCGTGTTGACCTCTTTCCTTCAATATTGTCAATAATGTTCTGGTCAATTTCAGGTAACCATTTTGGGGTTCTTGAAGGTCTGGAATTTGGAATTTGTCTTTCGTCCATGAGAAGGCCTTCATTTCTCATATAATTCAGTGTTACATAATGTTCACTTGGTTGAACAATTCCACCTTCAATGTCAAAATTTCCCAAATTTTCACCTCCAATGTCAAATCCCAAATTTTCACCTTCAATGTCAATACCCAAAATTTCACCTTCATTGTCAATTCCCACTTTTTCACTTTCAATTCCCACATTTTAATTCCTAAATTTAATATCATGTTGAACATTTTCAATATCTACATGAACATTGTCATTCCCAATTTGAATAACATGTTCAACATTTCCAATATCAAAATCTACATTTTCATTTTCATTTTCAATAACTTGCTCAACATTTTCAAATTCAATTTCCTCTTCATTTGAAGTAACATTTGCAAAGGCTTCACCAATATTTCATGTTGGTGTAAATAATTATTCATCTTGGATATTATTACACTATACTTAAGTTTACTTAGGAAATGCATTTCATAGTAGTTTGGGTATGAGACACTTGGGTGTTTGTGCCACATTGGGATAGTGTGTGTAGGAGAATTTCCACCTTTTATGGTGTTGATCTTGTTGTTACACTCCACATTCAGTGGGTGATCCACCTCATGTGGAATATTATATTGTTTCTCTTACCTACCCACACCTATTTCCTACCCACCCTTGTTTCTTATTGAGCCACATGTCATGTTTGTGTGCTCACATATCCCTAGCCTTGCCTATATAAGTAGACTCATCTACTTTGTTTGTACAGGCAATCAATCTATATCTTGTAATGATCCAGTTGATCATATTTTGTATCTTGATAGAATATAGTTTATTCCTATCATCTATTTTGTCTCTCTTATTTGTGCTTTCCATTGCCTCTTGATCTTAGCAAAATCTCACATTTCACATACCTTGTCTTCTCCTCTTATGACATTCTCTATCTCTTTGTCTATATTCTTCAATTTACTCATTTGAAAGATTTCTTTTATGTTTATGCTTTCGAAGACTGTTGCTCCCCATTTTACCTCCACAAAGATGCTCTAAAATGATCGCCGATGACAAATTTGTTTAGAAGAATCTCAAAAAAGATGAATTTTGTCACTATATGTTTTAAAACTCGTGTTTTTCGCCTGCAACACGAATGCAGGGACCTTTGAATGCACAAAACAAACCACAATCCTATTTTGTATAGTCCACATATCGGATATCCAATTCAAATAAGATAAATTGGATATTCGATACCTACATATTTTTTATATGTTCACCAAAATTTCCGTTAGCGCCCAATAATTGAATCTTGGCACCCAAATACAGAGAAATCAGATATCCGATATCCAATTTCTTTACACATAGGAAAAGTGAGAGAGATAAGGGGGAGATAGGGAGATGGATAGGGAAGGAGTGAGAGAGAGCAAAAGACAGAGATAGAGACAAAGTCAAATATATATATATATATATATATATATATATATATATATATATATATATAGAGAGAGAGAGAGAGAGAGAGAGAGAGAGAGAGAGAGAGAGAGAGAGAGAGAGAGAGATGATCCCTTTTAATATCCTAGTACATGACATGAACCCATATGAAACCATATGACCCCTTAGGACAATATGACGTCCTAATGGGTCATATGGAGTCCTAAGTGGTCATATGTTGTTCTAACACGTGTGTGGGCCCATGGGACCACATATGACCTCTGACGATACCATATGACCCCACATGACCCTTTATAACATCCTAGTACACCACGTGACCCCTTATGATACCATATGACCCCTGAGGAGACTGTATGACCCCTTTTAACATCCAAGTACACGACATGACCCCATATGACCCCTTAGGACAATATGATGTCCTAATGGCTCATATGGTATCGTTAGGGGTCATATGATATTCTAACACATGTCTGGGGCCCTAGGACCCCATATGACCCCTAACGATACCATATAACCCCTTAGGACACCATATGTTCCCTTGAGACACCATATGACCCCTTAGGACACCATATGACCCCTTAGGACCATATGATGTCCTAAGGGGTCACATGGTGTTCTAACACATGTGTGGGCCCTTAGGACCTCATATGACCCTTAACAACACCATATGACCCCACATGACCCCTTTTAACATCCTATTAAATCACATGAACCCTTATGACACCATATGACCTCTTAGGACAATATGGTGTCCTAAGGGGTCATATGGTGTTCTAACACATGTGTGGGCCCTTAGGACCCCATATGACCCCTAACGACACCATATTACCCCTTAGGAGACCATATGAACTTTCAGGACACCATATGACACCTTTTAATATCCTAGTACACGACATGACCCCTTATGACCCCTTAGGACAATATGATGTCCTAATGGGTAATATGATGTCCTAAGCGGTCATATGTTGTTCTAACACAAGTGTGGGCCCTTAGGACTGCATATGATCCCTAATGACACCATATGACCCATTACGACACCATATGGCCCCTTACGACACCATATGACCCCTTACGACATCATATGACCCCTTTTACAATCCTAGTACATGACATGACCCCTGATGACATCATATGACCCCTTACGAGTCTTATGGTGTTGTTAGGGGTCATATGGTGTTCTAACACATTTGTGGGCCCTTAGGACCCCATATGACCCCTAAAGACACCATATGACCCCTTAGGACACCATATGGTCCCTCAAGACACCATACGACCCCTTAGGACCATATGATGTCCATATGGTGTCCTAAGGGGTCATATGATGTTCTAACACATGTGTGGGCCCTCGGGACCCCATATGACCCCTAACAACACCATATGATCCCACATGACCACTTTTAACATCCTAGAACACCACATGACCCCTTATGACACCATATGACCGTTTAGGACAATATGTTGTCCTAAGGGGTCATATGGTGTTCTAACACATGTGTGGGCTCTTAGGACCCCATATGACCCCTAACGACACCATATGACCCCTTAGGAGACCATATGACCCTAGAGGACACCATATGAACCCTTTTAACATCCTAGTACATGACATGACCCCTTATGACACCATATGACCCTTTAGGACAACATGATGTCCTAATGGGTCATATGTTGTCCTAAGGGGTCATACGATGTTCTTGTTGGCTTGATGATGATTATAATGGATGACTTCATGTGTTGTCATTGATGGCACATGTATACACACACATATGTTCACATTGTCATAGTCATCTTAGTTAAGACAAACTGGTATTACTCCTAAAAGTCCCTTGTATTGCAAAATCGATATTATATGTATAGTTAAGTTCAAAAGGTTTAGAGGGTGTCTAACTAGTATATGTAGACAACCGGTATATACAGGAATGGCTTGACACCAACATGGAGATTCAACAAAGATCATCAAAAGAAAATGGAGGACAATTGGTCAATGAGTTGGAAGAAGTTAACTCTTAACTGGTATTGGTGTTCCAACCGGTTTCACTGATTGTGTGATGAGTTATCACCAGTCATGATGAGTTATCCCTAATCGACAGATTTGATGGTGATGCAAGGCAAAAGGGGCACATTGCACAAACACAAGTTCAAACGTTAATAGATTAGTTCCAACCAAAACTAAACACAAATGAACTCAAAAACCTTAAGATGCATACCAAGAGAGATTTAAAGCAAACAATAAAAAGCATACATAAATGAAAGAGAGAGAGAAGACTACCCAAGATTCTCCCAAAGATGCTCATAGATGTTCCTCCCTTTCTCTTCTCCTCTCCAAGATCCAAATGGGTGATTGTAAGTAGTTCTCAACCTTTAGCACAAAACCATGGATGACATGAAGATTTGAAAGTGGTTGAAATACGATCTAAAATCTATTATTATGCAAATGTCTAGACTAAGATTGCTATGAGAAGGCTCTATGAAAATACAAGTATAATAACAATGCAAAATGATTCTTCCTTTTCTTGAGAAATGAGGTCCTTTTATAGGAAAAAATGTTGATTGAATGACCAAGATTGAGTGAGCTTGTGAAGGGCTAGGATTGATGGGTTTGTGATCCATGTGATGAATTTCAACCCAATCCCATGATGCCAAGTGTCAACATGAGATGGCTTGAGAGGAGAGAGAAGAAACATTAAATGCTTGAGATGACATGAAGGTTACCCTAGGAGGGTTTGGTTAGGCTTGAGTTAGTGGATAAAACTTTTATCCAATGGTAATGCTTTTATCCAATGGATAAACTCTTGTGCAAGAGTTAATGGAGATAACCATGATCAAAGCAATGAATGTTTGAAGAGACCCATGAGTTAAATGAAGGTTGAGTTAGAGGGAAAAGGCTTTGAAAGACTTTGGGGGTTAACTTGTTGCAGAATAAAAGCCTTTAATGCATTTCAAAGACTTTGAGGCATTTTTTAGAAGTGACCATTGTTTGGGAATGTGCAAATGATTAGAGAGGGGGATTAGGCTAATTAGAGGGGGGTTAGAAAAATTTAGAAGGAAGTTAGTGGGCAAGTGGGTTTGGTGGGTGAGAGAAAATAAGATTTTATTTAGAAATAAAATCTATTTATTGGTGGAACTTGCATTTTGTAGGAAAATGCAAGTGGGGCGGAATTTTAAATAAATATTGATTTATTTAAAGGGGGAATTTGATTTGTGTTTTTAAATAAATGTTGATTTATTTAAATGAGAGGAATGAGGGAAATTAAATAAATTAGATTTATTTAATGACTGGGTTATAGATAGGGATTTTAATTTAAGTAAATTTATGTAATTTATTTAATTGAAATAGTAGAATGGGGATTGAATGAATTAATTAAACGTGGATTTAATTAATAAAGGAATATTAGTGTATCAAATAAAAATTAAATATTTATTTAATCTAGTGGACAAATTTATGTGTCTACATTTGCCCCTCTTTGAGACGATGTGGTTTATCGCCTCGTTTCAAAGAAATAAAGATAGGTATGAGAAATATGCCCTAGAAATGTTAATTTAGTGGGTGGTATGCCCCCTCGAGAGATGGGCCAATTTTTTTTGAAAAATTGGGCGATCTCTCGAAAAAGAGAAAGAAGTTGGGGGGAGGTAGAATAGAAGAAATTAGAAATAATGGTGAAAGAATGGGAGAAGACAGAGTGAATACGGAGAAATGAGAGGTTTCCAAAGTTCACAAGGACCACAACAGTGAGCGGGGTGAAGTAGGGTTAGGGCTAGGGGGTGTATAATTGGAGGGGAAGGGGTAAAATTGTCTCATTTGCATATATCTCCCTGAAAGTTTGGAGCTCTGATAGTGACTTTGGGCTAAGGAGTGAGCAACATTCATCATGGTCATGCCTATAGCAGATCACTGGCTAGAGCGAATCCACTGATACCCACGGCCAAAGGACTATGGACTGCTGGTATGCAAATGCTTAATTTTGTTTTTGATGCATTTTTAGCATGTTTTTCCAAGTGACAAAGTCCAAAGAAGACAATAGCGCTAGACTTGTGTTTTAGTGTTTTTGTCCCATAAAGTAGTGCTATTGTACCACAATGGCACTTTTGTATAGTCGGTTTAGTGCTTTTGTTAGTGGAGCGCAGTTGTATCATAGGTATAGCGCTTTCGTATTTCTAGTGCATTTGTGTGATTGTTGTGGCACTTTTTTTATGAAATAGCGCCATGGTATAGTTTTGGTAGTGCTATTGTTTTTTAGCGCTTTTGTGCTTCAATTGTAGTGCTATTATCAGCAAAGTGGCACGATTGTGATAGATGCCCCAATGTTAGATAAAATATCACTTGATGCATGTGTTGATTGATTGATTTATTGTTTTGGTGAATCATAGCAGCTCCATTTAGACTAGGTCATTGTGATAAATGCCTGATGTAGTCTAGGATTGCCATAATCGATTATTTGTTCAGACCCAAAGATACTTGATCAAAAAGTATCTGTTGATAGTCTAGGTTGAAACTTAAGAAAGTTTGTAGTAAAACAACTGATATTTGTTGATATGTGTAGGAGGATCTACCCATCTTGCAGATGCGAGAGCAACATCCAGCAACACAACAACTACATGAGCAGTTGTCCGAGTTGGAGATTGATTGTGTGAGCGCGACTGGGTTATACTAGATGATGTATGTGTCTATGATTGAGACGAATCACAAACTATTGACAACACTAGCCGAGCGGTGGCATAGCGAGACATGCTCATTTTATTTTGCGATGGGAGAGATGTCGGTGACCTTGGAGGATGTGTGGCAGATACTGCAGATTCTGATCAGAGGGGAGCTTGTGACATATGATCACCACTTGGGGAAAACAGCCTTACGAAGGATATTTGCTGAGGATGTATATATTAAGGATGGCTCTGTGGCTTGGGAGGACATAACAGTGCTCTATGAGCCACTACCATCAATGCTAGGAGGTATTGTCGGGGGTTTGATTTGCCCTTATCGATGTTCTCATGGATTGGTCGTTGGTTGTGGCCAAGTGCTAGAGCAGATGGTTACAAAGGGGACCCGTTATGCATGGGGTCCATGTGTGTTGGTGCACCTCTACAGGGACTTGCATGAGGCAATGTATCAGGAGAGTGGATCACTAGGTGTAGGGATCATGTTGTTACACATCTGGGCTTAGGAGCACTTGTCAGTCACACAGTCGGTGTGTATGAGGTTTAGGGCGATAGATCAATCCTATGTATTTATGTATGGAGGTTTGATGACCCATCCCCATTTGGGGAAGTTGGAGTTTTGGTGTCGTGCATTAGATGACTTAGATAGAGTCATATGGAGGTCGTATACTGATTGTAAGCCCTGGGAGGATGATGGAGAGGCCTTATCGTATGTATATGTGACGTGATTTTTGATTGGTCGCACATCCCATATTATGAATAGACAGTTGCTAGGGAGAGTGATGAGACAATTTGGGCGGAGGCAGAGTATACCGAGGGGTTCAGGGGAGAGTGCATGGGTAGTACAAGAGAGATTTCATTGGGGGCCAATTTTTCCCTATGATTAGACCCTTGTGGAGTTTCAAAAATTACAGGTGAGACCATGGTAGATGAGGCCAAAGATTGCAGATGTAGGGGTGACAGAGGAGTATACACACTATCGCATCGCTCATCTGATTCCATGGATCTCAGATCCCGCAGAGCCCATACCACTGTTTGAGGATGACAGAGCACCACGATAGGGGAGGAGGAGGAGATTAAGCAGGGGTGGGAGAGGTGGATTTAGAGGTGGAGTAGGTGGGGGACGTTTTGGAGGAGGAGGAGGAGGTGGAGGTGGTGGGGGTGGAGGAGGTGGGTTTGGAGGTGGAGGAGGACAATTACAAAGGAGAGGCAGAGGTGGGTAGCCTTTATGACTGTCACAGGGCCCGTTGATATAGGGAGCAACAAGAGTAGGAGGGAGAGATGTCAGTGGTGGAGAGGGTGGTGATGAGGCGATGGAGATGGGACAGGGAACCGTAGGTGGTGGAGAGGAGCCGATGGAGATGGGACAGGGAGCCATAGGTGGGGGAGAGGGAGACCTGCGAGATGTGGTGATATTATGGTTGCAGACTCACCTGACAGTAGCCGAGGTACAACTGGAGGACAAAGATGCAGAGATTGTAGCTAGGGATGTACAACTTTTTGCATGGGAGGCCGAGTTGACTGTAGTTGTGCGAGAGAGAGATGATGCAGTGGATAGAGTGAGGGAACTGCAGGATAGAGTGCGAGTTGTGGTGGGAGTACAGGGACAGGGTCCAACTTGGGAGGTGCTGAGGGATCAAGAGGAGATAGATTACTGACGGGGATTATATGAGTAGGTGGTACCAAGTAGTCAGCGAGCGATAAGATTTTCTCGTATATGGTGGGCGAGATTAGAGCAGTCATAGAAGGGTCAGAGTAGTGGTGGTGTGATGGGTCCTCCTTGGCGAGATGGTGAGGGTGTTTGGGGAGTGGCATCTGGCCAGAGTGCCATTTGAGGTTTCTATGCATTGTCACATTGTTGTTAGACTGATACTGGGATGGCTCTTGGTAGCTGATATTTTGGACATCATTGTATTATGATACATTTGTTCTTTTTGATGTGATATATGATGAGATCTCAGTTTTGTGGTGATGATATGATATGTATCCATGTGATGATATATTTTCTTTATGCAGGATGATGATATGATTTATGTTTAGACACATGATATGGGGATGTTTGCTTTCTAGATGTACATGTTGATGATATGATTTCTATATGTATGATATGGATGATTTGCTAACATGTGGATGCAACTTAATAGATGTATGATGTTTTTGTAATGATATTAATGTGATGGAATGATGATGATTTATGCTAAATTATGAGATTAGATAATGAATAATGATATTTGATAGATAATACTGTATATGTTGAAATGATGAGATAATGACATGAGTAAACTATGCATTTTTAAGATGTATCTAGATGAATGAAATGATTATAAAAATGTCATGTATGTTTTTAAATGAATGCACTTTATGATTAATAAACAAATGCACTTAAATGAATAAAATGAATGCACCTAAATGAGTAAATGAATGCACTTATTGATTTGAATGCACTTAATAAATAAAATGCAACTAAATGAATGACTGAATGTATTTAATGAATAAATGCACTTAAATGAAGGAATGAATGCACTTTAATGCAACTAAATGATAATGAATGAACGCACTTAATGCAACTAAATGATAATGAATGAATGTATTTAATGAATAAATGCAACTAAATGAATGAATGAATGCACTTAATTATGGATGCACTTAATGAATCTAAATGTAACTAAATGAATGAATGAATGCACTTAATGAATCTAAATGTAACTAAATGATAATGAATGCAATTAATGAATCTAAATGAATGAAATGATTTTAAATGCATCTAAATGAAGGAATGAATGTATTTAATGAATAAAATGCAACTAAATGAATGGCTGAATGCACTTAATGAATAAATGCAACTAAATGATGAAATGTCATTCCTACATGATATATGAAATGTCAAGTTGGTGAGAAAATGCAAATATGGAATGGAGATGTGAGATGATGTATTAGAGAACTCCTTCGTGATTATACCCAAGACAAAGTTTATAGGCTTAGCTTTCTCATAGAAACCTGAATTATTTGCATGCAAACGACATATATGAACAATGAATGAGCAAATGGATGGGTGATATGCAATGAAATGCAATATAAACAGATGTGATGATTGGCGATCCATGGCTTATTTACAGTGCTTAATTTTCATCATCGAGTATGGTAGTATCGATCTTGGCCGAGGTATCAGAAACCAAGGTTGAGCATTTCACCTATAAGCAAACATCACAGACAAGGAAAGTTCCCCTCCTTCTGGTTCATGTACAAATGGTTGAGGTATACGCTATAGTCATTAAGCCATAGTGATCCATGACTGTATTTTTACATAGGATCACATAGCTTAGTAAAATTCCCATGTAGACACATTAGTATATGCCCCATAACTTCATTGGAACAATCAGCAGACAACAAACAAAGAAAAAGATATCAGGAACCATCCCGACTACTCTAATCACTTATGGATATCCCAGAGTAGCGTAGGAACCTGATATAAATAAATAAAATAAAATAAATTGACCAAGTGCTTATCAACTAAACAAAATTTTCTTGTCAAATAAAATGTTACGTCTTGTTTGTGAGGAAGGATGCATCCTTGTGAATACGGTTGTGTGTAGATGTTTTGATTGGTTGGTTGATTTGATAGGTGGTCATCGTTTGAGTAGCTCAAAAATGTTGTTTTGTGTCTTTTGCGATGTGTATATACAAGTAATAATGTAATTTGCAGTGTTTTTTTAATTGATTTTGATGTTTTTGTCATGTTTTTGGATTTTTTGAATGTTGTGAATGTTTTTGGTATTATCTTTAGGACATTTTGCAAATGTTTTTTGGGATTTTCTAAGATTTTATGAATGTTTTTGGTATTATTTCAAGATATTTTTTGAATGAGAAACTCAATGAATCACAAACATTGAGAATCCACTCTCATCAGTAGGCTTAAGAACATTTGCCCCCAGTTAGATGTTGGTATGAAAGCATGAAGCGAGACACATGAAGTAATAACCCTGATTGCAAATCAATAATAAGCCATGATAAATGATGGATGAATGGATGTGATCGCAACAAGTCTAAAAGACAATGGAGCCATAGACTTTACAAATGACACCTATTTACCAGGTTTTCAACATCGTACTTACCCAAGGTTCCACCGAAGTGGTTTTCACCATTTGGATGAATGATTTTTTTAACTATTATCTTATTTTTTGTATTTTTGTATTTTCTTTAGGACTATTTCCTGAATGTTTTTGGTATTTTCTAATATTGGATGAGTCTGATGCTTTTCACAACTTATGTATGAAACCTTTTGAGATGCATGTTGTTGACCAGATCTTCTAGTGGTTCTCCTTCTGAAGTTGCTAACTGATATGCCCCAGACCTGAAGACGATAGTGATGACATATGGACCCAGCCAATTGCATTCAAATTTGCCCCGATGTTCTTTGTTTGGTTGATTGTGAGGATTCTTCTTGAGAAAAAGATCTCCTACTTCAAATGTGCGAGGTTTGACCCTATGATTGTAGCTTCTGCTCATGTGTTGTTGATAGGCTTTTAGGTGATTGTAGGCAGCTTGTCGCTTTTCATCAAGCAGTTCCAAGTCCTGAAGTCGTGAGACTCGGTATTCTTCATCATTTATTAGATTGGGCAAGGAGACCCGTAGAGATAGTAATTCAACCTCAATAGGCAAGATGGATTCTGCTTCATAAACCTGTGAGAAGGGGATTGCGCCTGTAGGGGTTCAAATGCTAGTTTGATATGCCCATAGTGCTGGATTTAAACAAATGTGCCACTCACGACCAACATCATTGACTGTGTTTTTGAGGATCCTCAATATATTCTTATTGGATGCTTCTGCTTGACCTTTTCCTTGTGGGTAATATGGGGTGGAAAACGGTGTTGGATATAAAACTTCTCACAAAGTTCATGGACATCTTGATTTTTGAAAGGGAGCCCATTATCTGTGATGATGGACATGGGTACGCCATACCGACATATGATGTAATTGAGGATGAATGAGGCGATCTGCTTGCTGGTGACTTGGGTGAGTGGAATGACTTTGATCCACTTGGTGAAGTCCTCTGTGGTGGTAATAATAAATTTATGACCGTTGGATGAAGATGAATGGATTTTACCCACAAGGTCAAGTCCCCATTGACAAAAGGGCCATGGTGTTGTGATAGGTTGTAATTCCTATGCTGGGGCATGTATCAGATCTCCGTGAACTTGGCACTTCTTGCACTTTTTGACAAAGTAGTAGGAGTCCTTCTCCATAGAGAGCCAATAGTATCCAACTCGCATGATTTTCTTTGCTAGTGAAGGACCTCTTGAGTGAGCCCCACAAATTTCTTCATGTACCTGTTCCAAGGCTTTTGTTATCTCATCTTGTTCCAAACATCGAAGGAGAGTACCATCAAGACTTCATCTGTATAGGGTTTTGATAATGATGGTGTATGTAGCGGTTTGGCGGATAAAGGTTTTTCGTTGGTTGTTTGATTGGTTAGGGGGAAGTGTGTGGTCGTGTAGGTAAGTGAAAAACTCACCGTACCATTGGGAATCGGAACCGATAAGGTGACATATCATTTCATATTCTGGGATATCATAAGCGGGGATCCAAAGCTGTTCCAACAAGAACTCATAGCGTGTCGAATTTTATAGAAGATCCAGGAGAGATGCAATTGTAGCCATTGCATTAGCAACTCGATTCCAATCTCTTGGTACTTTCTCAAATGTGATAGTTG
Organism: Cryptomeria japonica; assembly: GCF_030272615.1. Lineage (NCBI taxonomy): Eukaryota > Viridiplantae > Streptophyta > Pinopsida > Cupressales > Cupressaceae > Cryptomeria > Cryptomeria japonica. Next base: position 676,908,313 of record NC_081405.1, on the reverse strand, counting down.
TAAATAATATTTTGAAACTATCCACCATCCTTTTGTACGACATGAGCTTATCATCCTTTGTTTGGTATTCATCAGTGACTTGTCAGATGATCAACTAGGAATCTCCATATAGTTGTAGCTCTTTTAGATTCCATTGCATGGCTAATCTGAGTCCTGTGATCAAGGCCTCATAATTTGCTATATTATTTGTACATGGGAAAGTGAGTTTTTATGACTTCGGGATACTATCACCTTGAGGTGTGATAAAAAGAATACCTACCCCTGAGCCATGTCTGGTGTATGAGCTATCAAAATATAGCTTCCAGGGTTGTGTATCTGTGATCATGAAAATTTCCTCATCCGAAAAGTTGGAAATAACAGGATGGTCGGCTTTGAGTGGTGCATCAGCCAATAGATCTACAATAACTTGTCCCTTGATAGCTTTGCGGCCCACATACTCAATATCAAATTCACTCAAGATCATAACCCATTTGGCCAAGCGGCATGTCAATGCTGCCTTGCTGAGTAGGTACTTGAGTGGATCTATCTTGGCAATAAGTTGTACTTTGTGTGTTAACATGTAGTGCCTTAATTTGGTGGCTGCCAAGATAACTGCTAGGCAAGCTCGCTCAATAGGTGTGTAATTGAGTTCATATCCTACTAGTGTTAGAGAGACGTAGTAGACGACACATCCTTTTCCTTCCACATTATGTTGCACAAGCAATACTCCTAATGTCGTGGTTGTAGCTAAAATATATAACAATAGAGGTCTGCTTGGATGTGGTGGAATCAACAATGGTGTATTCATTAGGTAGTCTTTAAGCATTTGGAATGCTTGCTGGCATTTTGCATCCCATTGAAAGCGGATATTTTTGTGTAACAGATGGGTGAAGGGATGACATTTATTAGCCAATTGTGCAATGAACCGTCGAATGGATTGTAGCTGCCCTTGTAATGTCCTCAATTGACTGATATTCTTTGGAGGTGGCATTTCCATGATTGCCTTGACTTTCACAGGTTCTACCTCAATGCCTTTACTTGAGATAATGTATCCTAAGAGCTTCTCGGAAGTTACTCCAAAGACACATTTATTTGGATTGAGATGGACGTGGTATTGTTCCAATCTATTGAAGATTTTATCCAGTTTGCAAGATGACCCTCTCTTGTTAATGATTTAGCTAGTAAATCATCCACAAAATCTTCCATTATTGTGTGCATCATGTTGTGGAAGATGGTAGTCATGGCTCTTTGATATGTTGCCCCTGCATTCTTTAGACCAAATGGCATTACATTCCAATAGTATGTTCCCCATGGACATGTGAAAGCAGTTTTGTGTTGATCCTCTGGAGCAATTTTAATCTGGTTGTATCCTGAAAAGCCATCCATAAGAGAAAGCATCGCATGACCTGCTGTTAGATCAACAATCATGTCGATGTTTGGTAAGGGAAAGTCATCTTTAGGACATGCTTTGTTTAAATCTCTGAAATCCATACAGATACAGATGCCCGCATTAGGTTTACCAACAAGTACAATATTGGAGATCCATTTTGCATAATCAATTGGTCTGATGAAACCAACATCCAAGAGCTTTTTAAGTGCAGCCTTGACAAGAACGACAATCTGTGGGTGCATCTTTCTAAGCTTTTGTTTGACAAGTTTAGCTCCTTCTGCTACAATTAAGTGATGCATGACCAAATTTGGATCTAAACCGAGCATGTCTGCATAAGACCATGCAAAGTTGATTTGGTGCTTCTAGAAGAATTCCACAAATTTTGGCACTTCTTCAGGAGTTAATAGAGATTCCAAATGTATTTTGTGAGGAGTCTCAAGGGTACCCGCATTGAATTATTTCATTTCTTCTATCAGGATGGTTGATCTCTCCTGATTCGTACTAAAGGGGAGGATGTCAAACCTTTCATCCTCAGGAACCTCAGAGAGGTTTTCACCTTTGAATACGCTCTTTGTTTTTACTCTTTTGGGATCAAAAAGTGCCACCGTGTGGTTTTCACTAGAAGATCCATGCTTTATTATAATTATTTTGTAGCTGAAAGGTTTAGCATCTACCCCAAAGTATACTGCGCTATTAAGTTCAATGGAAAACCCAGCTTTATGATCTCCGCTTGGTATGTTATCCTGTAATTCTAGAAAGTCTATGAGTGCCTCATCGTTTTGGAAATGGTCAAGGCATGGGGGATTTGGCTGGTTCCATTCAATGAGTTCGGAATGAATGATATGCATTACTTCATTGATTAAGTTGAGTTTGTAGGAAACATTAGTGAGGGTTAATATGGAGGCGTGAATCTCATCAATGGTATTCTCCTTATCAAAGTCGGGCATAGGATTTGATGTAGGGCCTATGAAAGTTTCTTCTAGCTCAAGAACCCAAAAAGTTTTAATCCATGCTTCTCCATAAACTAGTCTATCCTTATGATGTGGTGGAGGTGATGTTTCCTCCTCATCTGAAGTATTTAAATGCACTGAATCCCAGTCCCACTCGTGTGAGTTTGTCTCAGAATCACTCTCTAGCATTTGATTACTGTACCAAACTGGGACATCGTCGTTTGAATTGAATAGTGCATTAGTTATTGGCTTAAGTACTATTGGAGGTGGGGTTGTTGGTGCTGTTGGTGTTTCATATATAGTCAAGAATTGCATCCTTCGGGTAATTGGTTGATACACAGATTTGCTGGGTTTTCCTTTGAATCGAAGCTTAGGAGAAGACTCTCTTTGAAAACCTAGTCCAGTTTTATCTCTTGGTTTCAACTTGGGTTGTAAGGGCTCTTGTCATCCTTGCTTGCAAGTTCCGAAAGCACTATGGCCATCATAGCCCATTCTTTGCATTATAGTGAATCCTTTGCCATATTTGTCAGTGGGGAGCTTAGCCTTCAGACTTTCTTTGTTGAGAGGGTCTGTGTAGATCCATTCTGCCAAGTCTTCATCCATGGTTTCCTCCTCTTGACTTTTACTTCGGGTGAATTGTGCCAAAGTGCAAGTTCTTTTGGCCAGCGGTGATTGAAGTAAACCTTGGGGTTTGTCGTGAGTCTTAGGGGATGTGAGTAACTGCCCAATACAAAAGAGTTGGCTAAGATTCTAGTCATCGGGACCTTCCTTAGCCATTTTCATTTTTAATTTATCTTGTTTTGGTGTAGGGGTTGTTAAGTTGGAAAGAGAGGTTGGATTAACATACGATGAGGAAGCGATAACTTCCTTGTTGCTAGGTACGGTGATGTCTAGCCGATGGTGAATATTATTACAATATGCAAATGGATTAGCATCATCGAGGATTGTAATTTCTACCTCATTATGTGGAAACTTGATACATTGGTGATAGGTGGATGGGATGACTTGCATGGCATGTATCCAAGGTCTCCCTAACAAGAGATTGTATGGCAAAGGAAGGTCTAGAACCTGGAAAACTATATGATTCACCGCTGGCCCAACCCTGATGGGTAATGTAACAGATCCTGTGGAAGAATGTTCTGCATCATCATATGCTTTGATGATTATCTTCTTGCTGGTATCCACTAATTCTACTGCATAACCCAATGCTGTGACTAACTGCAAGGTACATATGTTTAAGCCGGCTACATTGTCAATCAAGACTCGCTTGTTTATATGTTGGTTTATGAACCCTTCAATATGGAGGGAGGCATTATGGGGTTGTTGGAAGGATGTGTTGTCACTTTCGATAAAAGTGAGACATGGTGATGATTTTAGACTGCCAACCATGGCTTGAAATTGTTCTGTGTTGAGGTTTGAGGGGACATACGCTTCTTGGAGATCTTGATCCAAGATTATTTTATGTGAAGGGGATAAGCGTAAAAGCTCTAATATGGAGATGAGTGCTAGCGTCTTATCCAATTGCTCTACAAGATTATATTATTTGGGGAGAGGTGTCATTCCTGATGGTGCTCCTCGAATAGTAATCTTGCTACGACGCGTAACAACGTTGCATGTAGGATTTTGATCTCTTATGGTAATAGTTGCAACTTGTTCATCCGCATCATAAAGGTGATTCATAGTATAATTGTATGCGGCTCATGTGTAATTGGTTGTGGTATCTGTGTTTCTCCCTGAGGTTGAAGGACCCCTTTGATCATGCGATGGAAGTGGATTTTTGAACATTAAGTGATCAAAATTGGATGTTTTTGGGTCATGTCCCTCAATTTTGATTTCTCCTCTATCGATAAGATCCCGAACAAGATCTTTTAATCGATGGCAATTGCTTATTTTATGCTCTCTTCCTTGGTGAAATTCACAATGTTCATGATCTCGCCACCATGGAGGTTTGACTTGAGGCTCATAATTTTATGTTTTTGGTAAGGTCACAAGATTGGAGGATATTAATTGGCATAAGATCATTTCAATAGGTTCTCCTAAGGGCGTATATGTGCGTTTTGGCTTGTAGTTGTGATGCTTTTGCTTTGGTTCCTCTTGTTGTGTATTGTGACCTTGATTTTGTGGATTATTGTTGGTGTTGTTGTTAGGAGGGGGATTTTGTCTTGCAAACCTAATCAGAGGTTGTGCAATTTTCACTGTTCTTGCGTCCATTATCCCGTCATTGGCAACATTCTTGTTTTTGTTCCAAAATTTTGGTTTGCCGCTATTATAGTGTGGACAAGGACCATCTTTGTGTTCATTATAAATTTTGATAAGTCCCTTTTTGATGAGGGCTCTTTCAGATTTGAGCCCTTGAGTTATCATTTCTTCAAAGGATTCTATGCCCTTCATGTCCAAATGAAATTCCATTTCGTCATTTATGTTGGAAATGAAAATATCCACTAATTCTTGCTTAGGTAGATGAAGGGAGCGTCTGCTAGACAGTTGTTTCCAATGTTGTAGAAAAGTTGAGAACAACTCCCCTGGTTTTTGTTTTGTGTTGCACAAATCTGCCATGGTGACGTCACATTCTATGTTGTGTGCATAATGAGCGATAAATATTTGGACCAATTCTTCAAATGTTCTAATACCACCCGAAAGTCGTGAAAACCATTGTATGGTTGTGCCTCCCAAACTTTGAGGAAAGAGGCACATCAAATATGTGTCCTCGTAGGCCACCTCTAATCAAGCGGAGTGAAATTCTTGCACATGGTCCCTAGGATCTCCTTTGCCTCTATATTTTTCAAATTTGGGTGTTTCGAATCCTTATGGAAAAAGTGGCATAAGCATGTTCTTTTCAAATGGATATGGACAAATGTTGTTAAGTGAGAATTGAATGGTCTTCACACCACAATTTAGTTGTTGGGCGAGATTTTGTACTTGTTGCCTCAACGCGTCTATTTCTGAAGGAGGAGGAGGTGGAGGATTCCCTTGATGATTAGGGTCATAGCAAAAGTAGTCTCTATCTCCTCCACCATTGTGATGGCTATGTTGCTCGGATGTTTGTCATAATTGTGTTGTATCAAAATTGGAGGGAAGTTTGGCACCCTCTTGAGCGAGTCTTAAGAAATGAGCATTGGCATTGTTTCTAAGAATTTCATCAAAGAGTGTTGAATTTTGGATTATGTTATGCACTTTCTAATAGTTCTGGGGTTGGAGTGCTGGGATATTCATCATTAGTGCCTCCTCGAAAGGCCTCATGAAAGTCGTTGATGTTTTCCTCCTCCTCTTCAATTTCTAGTTGTCGATTTTTGATTGCTCTTGTTTGAGCCATGGTTTAAAAGTTGATGTAAAAAACATGACTATGAGGTGGTTTTCCAAGATTCTGAAATGGTGAGGGTGTGATAAAATGGTTGATGGAAGACAAGTTTTTTGAAATGTTTGGTGGAAGATAGATCTCTAATACTAAAGGTTGGATGTTAACAAAGTTCTTTTTGTGAATTGCTTTTGTGTTTTACAACAATTTGATGCGATGAGGTATAGCAAGGTTCGAGATGTGTTATAATCCAAGCTACCTAGTAATGAGAGAATGCACTCATAAACTAGTTTTAACCTATCTAGATATGTAGAAATGCCTCTTAGGATGATTGATCCTAGATGTAGAGACACCCTAAAAATGTTTTTTTGGTTTGGTTAAGCAATAACTGAAAGGACTAAGGACAAGACCTCTTTGTGTTGAGAGTTGAGTGAATTTGTGATGTTTGGATGTGAAAGTAGATAGGATATGTATCTCAATAAAACTCTTCCATTACGAAGGGTATTTCTACCCCTTCCTCTCTTTCAGGGGTTGGTGGTTCCTCTCAAGATTCGTTGTATGTGATACAAATTTTAGGAAAGAAAGTAGGATTGATCTTGCCCCCTTTGTTCTTTCGATAATCAAAAGCTCTATACTGAGTGAAAGCTCTATTGCTCAAAGGCTCTTTGTCAATTTCATTGGATTTGTCTTGAAGGTACAAGCGCATATGACACAAGAATACTCTATGTGAGAGAAAGATTTGTCTATTGATATAGAGAAATTTTCTTTTCTTGATAAGGGCCCTTGAACCAAGTTGTCTCTTCTTTAACTTAGTCTTTTGATGAAGACTTCTTTTCCTCAAGATATGAGTGATGGTCATACAAAATGATCAATGTTGATGTAGATTTTGTTGGATGGATACTTTGTTTCAATTGTTTTGAATCCTTTGACAAGAAAATATGTCAAGCACACAAACACATAGTCTTGCCCCTTTTCAATAAAGGCACAACAAGTGTGGGTATAAATCAACCCAATCATGAACTTTTTGACCCTTATAAATGTATGTATGTTCCCAAGCCTAAAGTTGACCCAAATTTTCACTGGTCTGAAACAAGACAAAGACAACTCAAACACTTTTTATCCCTAAGGTAATGGCCAGTTTCGATATTTTCAGCCCACAACTAGATATTTCTTTGACTTTGGTACTACATACCTTATGTATCCCACCGTGGCAGGTAAGGATGTGATATACTAAGTCTTGCACGAGCATAATAGATAGGTGATCCCTATGATGGGGGAGTTGCCACTTTCATCAAGCTACAAGTAGCCTTTCAAAAAGCCCTGTTTCTACTCAAGGAAATAGGTATGGTGAGTATCTTGGGAGCAAAACCATCTATGCTCTTGCACTAAAATTTTCACAAATATCCTCAATCAATAGAATGGCTGGGATTCTAAAATAATAAGTGTCTAGTAATGTTCAATGTCTTTGGACGTAAGTTCATTCTGTAGTGACTCACTTAAGAGCCTTGTAACTCATGGTGGGGCCCATATGTCCTTTCGGCAAGTTACACTATAGGAACAACTACACCCAATGCTACAACTTTCTCTCTGACCCAATTTCTATAGAAGCTCAAAGGATTTACCACGCAAGGTCGTCCCAAAAGTGATGTGTCTCTTGGCAGGCCTCTCTTAAAAATAAAAAGTTTAGAGCGTTACTAACACTTTTCTCTTGCACTTAGGACCACAAGAGCCAAGGGAGAGGATAGTGTGTGTTAGAACTGGGACCACTCTACAGATTTGCACAAGCGTGCCAAACACAAAAGACACTTGTTTTTTTAAACCTTTTTATTACAATGTGGTCTATTTGCTATTTGGAGATGTTGCTCCAACAGATATGGTGTTCTTTTTATCCCACAAAGCAATTTGTTTGTTTAACTAGAAATGGAAATCCTGGTCAACGAAAATGAAAGCACGTTGCTTAAAAGTAAATGACTTTGTAAGTAAATGGACAAGTTGATTGTTCTTTTTATAGCCCAAATTTTGAAGTGTGAACTTGATTTTGCAAAAAAAGAAATGGTAAAGTTGTTGTAAATTTTAGCTTTGCAAGTGATGTTATTTTTAAGCCCAAAAGACAAGTTTTGATTTGTTTTAAAGAACCAAAACTAAATTGTGAGGTTATTTTTACCAAAAAATAGGAAATATGAATTCTTTTTAACCAATTTTTGAAAAAAAAAGCTAAAAAGAAATAAAAATCATAAATTTAACTCCTCCAACCTGCAAGAAATTGTTAAAAATCTGCAAATAAAGAAGTTAGTAAAAATCCAACCTTATGTGGGCTTCTACAAGCCTAAATTCAGTTTTTCGGTTACAATATTGAACTCTCTGGAACAAAATCACTACTCTATGAGACAACCTAAGTGCTAATTATGACAACAACGCCAAAGTATTAACGAAAGCACAACACTATTAACAACATCGCTATAATATTAACAAAAGCACTATAATAATTTTTTTAGACAGAATTAAAACTGACAAATAGAGAGGACAAAAGCACCATATCAGTGCAAAAATGACAATTAATGTATAAAAGTGCTAAAACCCTAACGAAAGTGCCAAAACTGTCAGACAAAGGTGCCAAACCGCAGAACAAAAGTGCTAAAGCGCAACTTGTGCATGAAAATTCTAGAAAATCACAAAAAAATGATCAAAAGGTTGTGTGTTCGATTCACGTCGGGTTCACCAAATGATGCAAGGCAAAAGGGGCACAAGGCACAAACATAAGTTCAAACGTTAATAGATTAGTTCCAACCAAAACTAAACACAAATGAACTTAAAAACCTTAAGATGCATACCAAGAGAGCTATAAAGCAAACAATAAAAAATATACATAAACGAAAGAGAGAGAGAAGACTCCCCAAGATGCTCCCAAAGATGCTCATAGATATTCCTCCCTTTCTCTTCTCCTCTCCAAGATCCAAATGGGTGATTGTAAGTAGCTCTAAGCCTTTAGCACAAAACCATGGATGGCATGAAGATTTGAAAGTGTTTGAAATATGATCTAAAATCTATTATTATGCAAATGTCTAGACTAAGATTGTTATGAGAAAGCTCTATGAAAATACAAGTATAATAACAATGCAAAATGCTTCTTCCTTTTCTTGAGAAATGAGGTCCTTTTATAGGGAAAAATGTTGATTGAATGGCCAAGATTGAGTGAGATTGTGAAGGGCTAGGATTGATGTGTTTGTGATCCATGTGATGGCTTTCAACCCAATCCCATGATGACAAGTGTCAACATGAGATGGATTGAGAGGAGAGAGAAGAAGTATTAAATTCTTGAGATGACATGAAGGTTACCCTAGGAGGGTTTGGTTAGGCTTGAGTTAGTGGATAAAATTTTTATCCAATGGTAATGCTTTTATCCAATGGATAAACTCTTGTGCAAGAGTTAATGGAGATAACCATGATCAAAGCAATGAATGCTTGAAGAGACCCATGAGTTAAATGAGGGTTGAGTTAGAGGGAAAGCCTCTAACCATGTGGGTAAGTTAAGTTAACTATTAATAGTTATGTCAGATCCATAAAGGCTTTGAAAGACTTTGGGGGTTAACTTGTTGAAGAATAAAAGCCTTTAATGCATTTCAAAGACTTTGAGGCATTTTTGAGAAGTGACCTTTGTTTGGGAATGTGCAAATGATTAGAGGGGGGTTAGAAGAATTTAGAAGGAAGTTAGTGGGCAAGTGGGTTTGGTGGGTGAGAGAAAATAGGATTTTATTTAGAAATAAAATCTATTTATTGGTGCAATTTGCATTTTGTAAGAAAATGTAAGTGGGGTGGGATTTTAAATAAATATTGATTTATTTAAAGGGGGAATTTGATTTTTGTTTTTAAATAAATGTTGATTTATTTAAATGAGAGGAATGAGGGAAATTAAATAAATTAGATTTATTTAATAACTGGGTTATAGATAGGGATTTTAATTTAAGTAAATTTATGTAATTTATTTAATTAAAATAGCAGAATTGGGATTGAATGAATTAATTAAATGTGGATTTAATTAATATAGGAATATTAGTGTATCAAATAATCTAGTGGACAAATTTACATGTCTAGAGGTGGTAATATGTGATGAGTTATGTTAGATTGTCCAGATACACTGCACCTAGGAAATTGTGATATGATTCCTAAGCCGACATGAAATCTAATGTCTATATAATGACATTATGATGAATTTTTTTTATGATGTGAGATAGAAGTGTTAAGTTGTTGCGATTTACTAAAGGTGTTGCAGAGTATGTCGGTGATGCAGTTCTGAGTGAGCAAAAGAGGATCTATTCAAGCAAGTTGTGCTACTTCTAGATCACACCACCTATTATTTTCTAATCACTAAAACAGTCAAATCGTCTAACTGGATAAGCTCTAACAAGCTTCATTGTACAAATCCTCTAACAAGGTGATCCATTTGTTTGGATTTAAAATCCTCTACCGAGGTTACTCCTAACAGGGTACTACCTTTAACAGGGTATAACTCCTAATAGGGCTTTTGGGATCTTTCATAGGATTCGCTCCTAGCAAAGCATTTTTAGACCCTAACCGGTCAGTTACCTATTACTGTAGATAGTTAACTTATGAGTCCCATCTCACCGTGGTTTTTCCTAGTTGGTTTTTCCATGTATAAACACTTGTGTTATGGTGGGTGTTTTACTTGTTGTGGATGCTTTAATATCATTTTGGATTGCATGCATAGTGTTTAGTAAACTTGTTAACTATCTCTATCGGTCTATGTTTAAAGTGGTATTGTTTTTGTTGTCACCGATTCACCCCCCCTCTCAGTGCTTTATAAGTCTATCAATTGGTATCAGAGCCAAACTTTCTTAAGGCCTAATCGCTTGGAAGGAAACCCTAAAGCCACCATGGGGGATTTGAGTTATTTATAAATTGCTAGAGTGCTTGAAGCAACCAAGGAAGAGCTTGAAACCCTAAGGGTCAAATTTAAAGCTTCACAAATCAAAAGGAGAGAGCTGACTGAGAAACTATTGGAGATATCTGATAATAGTTCTTCAGATGAAGCTAACATTGATGCATTAGCTGAAGAAGTTGAAAAAGTGGATGAGGAAAATCTAAATATGAGGAGAGAGCTTGAAGCCCTAACCATCTGCATGAGCCAAGAGCTTGAAGCCCTAACCATCCGCATGAGCCAAGAGCTTGAAGCAAGAAGGGCAGTTGAAGAGCTAATCAAAGAAAGAGATCATGATATTGCTAAAATCAAAGAAGAGAATGCAACGTTGCATGTGCATTGGCATGAAGAAAAAGAAGGGAAGGAAGCTTTGCAACTAGATCTTGAAATGGAAACATCTCTAAGAGAGACTCTGACAAAACACAATGAAGATCTTACCAGAGAGCTCACTGAGGCTAATGGAAAGATGGAAAAGTTCAATAAGAGTTCTTCTATGCTGTATGAGCAAATCCAATCTTAGAGGATGAAAGGTGACACATCTAGACTAGGTTTCAATACATCTGAGAAAGGAGAATCTTCCGATACAAAGAGAAACATACACAAAGGTAAAACTAATCCGAAGGCTAACAAGCCTATAGGTAAGAAAGCTTTTAAATTCATTTGCTTTGTCTGTCATAAACCTGAACATACTGAAAATGTGTGTAGAAGCCGACCTAATGCGAATACATGCTATAATGTGAATGCTAGGTATGTATCTAGGAGATTTGAAGGTCAATGTTTTACATGCAACATGTATGGACATAGATCAGTTGAATGTAGATATGGAGCAAACAATCCGACACCTCACATGAATTCAAGACCTAATGATGACTGGAGGAGAGCCTATGACAATTGGGGAAACATGAACTGACATAAACCCTATGTCAACCGGTTTAGTCCATTTGAAATGTAAAAGGTAACTAATGTTATTTGCACCATTTGTAACAATTATGGTCATGTGGCTATGAACTGCAGAAGGAGTAATCGAAGAGGTAATGCAGGACCTTGGAGATCATCTGGAATGGCTTCCTATCATTGTCACAAACTGAGACAAATGGCAAAGTTTTGTAGAACCAGGAAGAACAAACCGGTCAACCACTCTGAAGATCAGAAAGGTAAGAAGAAGGTAAATATTGAGGAAACCAGGGAGGGGATGAACAAAATCTGGAAAAAGAAGAGTGAGGACAAGCCTGCAGAAGAATCTAATCCTTCACCTAGTGTGGAGAATCCTACACCGGAGAACTAAGTCTTTCAAACAAACCTAAGGGGAGCATAGCGATAAATCTACTTCCAGACCCCTTGAATAATGAGTGGTAAGAGAGTTTGCATTTTGAGTTATTTTGTGAGAATTCTTGATATCATAGTCTATCGATTTTTCAAAAGATTGTCAACCGGTTATATACCTGTCAGTATTGGAAGTATTGTTAAGCGGTATATTAGGGTTTGTTACCTTATCGGTTGTGCAATTAATGTAGTGGGTAAAGTTTATAAAAGCAAGTTTTATTATGTTATTTTTACCCTAATTGCGTTTGAAAGAGAGTTATTAAGCACCTGGAGAGCGAAAAAGAGAATTGCTAGCTGATTGTAGATGGATTTGTGTTGCAGATTGAAAGATTGAAGCAGATTTGAAGATTAGTGAAGGAGAAACAGGTGTACATTCAAGAGAGCCAGTGTGAAGGAATTAAGGTATTCTTTTGTTAATCTCTCTCAAATCGAGTTTATCCAGAATGACATCATCGTCTAAGCAAGTAGAGAGACTTATGATCACTGCTGAACCTATGGAGTCTATGGAAACAAACAAAATAGTGTCATATAATGATTTGTCTCAAGTTCCTGATGGTGTTATAATAAAAGGTGATTTATCCAGTTACATTGACTATAAAATTGAAGATTTAAGATCATTATCAATTTATTCTCAACTGAAATCCTTGTGTGATAAACGTGGCAAAATCAAACCCGAGTACATTAAGGTTTATGAAAAGGGTTTTCACAATGCAGTGTATTTTCTTGAAGATTTTGAAGAACATGTTAGGATAATTCTGAGTCATGTGCATGGTGAAAATATGTATCTTGAAAGGTTGCACACAATCACAAAGGAAGCAATCCATGTAGTGACTAGTTTTTGGCAAACTGGTGAAGTTCCAAAGTTGAGGAAAATTTCAAAAGAAATTGTGGTAACACTAACTCAGACTACCTCTGATGGTCGTGCATTTTAAGTTAACAACATTAAGGACCCAATAGTTAGACTTGGAACTATGGTTATCGGTTACAAGATATTTTATTCCAGCAGAGTGAACAGTGTGCCATCTGCAACTGTGCATACAACTTACAAAATGATTATTGAGAATGTAGATTATGACTTATGCGAGGCTATAAGGAGTCAATTGATGTTGAACCTGCAATCAATTAAGAAAGACAACACTCAAAAGTTCAAATTTGGTCAACTATTGATTGGTCTATTCTTTTATTTTCAAAATTTCCTATTGGGAATTGGTGACATTCAATGGTCAAAGGACCTACCGGTAACTGCTCAAATCAAGAACATCATTGAGGCTATAAAGAACACATTCTCTGCTGCAATGAATATATATTTTTATGAATTCCAAAAGAAGATGAGCATGAGGGTGAGGCTACCTGAAGTTGTGGTGAAACACTTTGCAAAATACATCTGTTTCATAGTCACCATAGAATTTTGTCTTATGGAGGTCGTAGAACCTAGGGAGGATGAAATGGATGAAATGAGTTATGAAGTCAATTATGACTTATTAATCAGATATGCCAAAAACCTTTTGGCATCTCCCAAGGATAAGAAGAAGAAAATACTAGGAACATACGAGGAAAGTATAGGAGTTGAGAAATTACAACACCACAGGAGACCAAATAATCTCTGCAAGCTGAAAAACCTATTACAAGGAGAAGCAATGAAGCAAATCACAGAAGGAAAGAATACACAGGAAAAATATGCTCCAAAAGATGAGAGCTCAATAATCTCCAAAATGTATTGTCAATAATAATCCTTCTTCATACAATGAAAAGAAAGAACTCAACCTTTAATAGGTCAAGAAACCCTAAAAGGGAAAACCTAGGTTTGCACATAATAATTAATTATATGCACCTAAAGTTAGCTTAAGTGTAAAAGAGATAAAGGGAACTTAAATAATTAAACAAATAATGTTTAATTAATCAAGTAAATACCCGAATACTCTAACAGAAAGAAATGCACCTGCTGAACCCAGTTATGCCAAAGAGAAGAAGAAGAAGAAAGTTGAGCAAGCACCTTCAGTGACCACCGGTACAAGGGTGACAAGGAGTGTTCAAGTAAAAAAGGAACCTGCACCAAAAGTATGTGCTAAGAAGCAAACTGCAACAAAGAAGAGAGGCATACAACTTATTATTAAAGTAGAATATGATGATACCGACACTGAAGAGGAACCAAAGAAGATGAAAGCAACTGGTAAGAAAGCCAAACCAGTAGGAGACACTTCACAACTGGGTATTCCTATTAATGCTTTATCTTACAAACCTATGACTGATTTTGAGAGAGCTGTAAAAAACACTAGGGAGGAATAGGTTTGATAATGTGAAAGAATGTTTTGATTCATTTGATGATGATCAGAAGCAACAAATTGTTCAAGAGGTAATCAACCACTTATGTCAATACAATCGGTTGCCTCAAGATATTTCTGATTCTTTGTATTCTATTCTTGCAAATAAGTGGAAAGTGGTTGTTGAGCAAGATCAAGAAATGATTGATAGCATTTTTATTCAATATTTTTCTAAATTGTCTAGAGATGAATTATTAGCATTGCTTGATAATTTCTAAGGACAATTTCATTCTAAAGCAAGAAGATTGAAGTTATTGAATGGAAAGGTGCAATATGTTGAAGTTGAAACTCATCAAATAGCTAGAAATATTCAAAGGATGCATGAGCAGATGAAGTCTCATAAAACTGATCAAATAGAGACTAGAGCTCGACCAGAGTTAGATGAAGAAAAAATTATTGCACCAGATATTGTCTATCCTATTAAGCATAAGGATGACACTACTTCTCTACTAGTTATCTTTGTAGATGATATTTAGGACAACACTGATTTATCTAGTAATATCATTGAACTAGTTATGCAACCTTTACAAAAACCGGTGAATACTATAATACCCTAAAAATGGTCATCTAAACCATGAGCCCCTAATCTCGACAACATCACCAAGGTCCTAACCAAAGGCAATTAAATAAATCTTGAGCACACAATTAATTTCTAAAATCATCAATATCAGATAGCAAAATTAATCAGCCAATATTAATTAAATATTTATTTAATTAATTGATCATTCCAAGTAAATCATTTTAAACAATTATCTTATTTATTTTATTAAATATCCTAGCATATTTAATTAAATAAATCAATTTGCCATTAAAATATCAAAAAGAGGAATTAATTTTTTTAAAAAATAAAAAATGTCATAAATCTTCAAAAAAGGAAACAAATCAAGAAAGAGGAATTGGAAATTATGAGCACAAATCTTCAAAAAAGGAAATAAATCAAAAAAGGATTTAATTGACAAAAAAGAATTAAAAATTGAGAAAATAAATCAATTAGAGACAATCTTGAAAAAACAAATTAAAAATTGATAGATAATCTCAAAGAAAGCAATTAAAACAATTAAATATTAAAATTGAATGAAGTAGAGAATAAATTAGTTTTTTCCTGATTTTATCTTAACTTTAGTTCAATTTCCTTAAAAACTGAGAAAAGCATCCAATCACATCAATTCACTTGGATTGTGCTTCCTCTTGGAAAATCTTGACCGCTCATCATCATTTGATCTCAGCCGTTGGTTTCTTTCTGAATTTTCTATAAATTCAGGCCTTCATCTCTCATTCAAAAATTCTGGAGAATATATTGTTATTATGTTATTTTTGCTCTAGGTTCATTGAGAATTTGCATTGATATATTGCATATTAGTTATTTCATATTGCTTAAATCATTTAGCTTAAATATTCATATATTGCTTAAATCATGTTAGATTAATCTTGCATATCTAGCTTAAATCATGCATCCATTTAGCTCATATTCATGCTCATATAGATTTTAAAATCCTTCATTTAGGTGTTGTCTAGTCACTGGATAGCTTAGAAATCTGAGATCAATCTAAACTCGTATCTACTAGAAGGCAATGGGTCGCTTTGTAATGGTTTATTATTCATTGATTATTGATTTACTAACCATGCATCCAATGACTTAATTGAAGTGTTGTGTATTCCAAATACATATACAGGTCCACTTTTCACACCCATTTTTGGCGCCCACCATGGGGCTCAAACCCACGACTACAAGATTTCTAATGTTTCTTGAACAAATTTAATGTTTGGTTTTTATAACTAATAAACATGTGTTAAATTTGCAAATAAAAATCTTTCTTTTTGTTTGATCTTCTGTGATAGTAAAAAATTGTCTCTTTTTGAAGGGCATAACTTTTTATTGAACCGTTGGATCTAAACCAATTTTTGATATGTTGTTGTAAACCAAGATTTCTACATTTTCAATGAAGCGATTGTCTTAAGAATTTCTAGTTTGAAAGTTAGGAATGACAGAGTGAAGTACTATCATTTTACTTATTCTTTTGTCACAGTAAAAAATGATCTCTATTCGGAGGGCATAACTTTGTAATTACCCATTGGATCTAAACAAAATTGTAATATCTTTTGTAAAACCACATTTTCCACATTTCCACTAAAGCAATTTTCTGAATTAGCTCTTGTTGAAAAGTTATAAACGACAGAGTGCAGTACTATCAAAATTGTCATAACTAGGATAGTCATAAAAAATGGAAATTCTTGTTAGATTAGTTTAATTTAGAGTTTGCATGCTAGAATTTTCTTTTGATGATTTTTTAAAGTTATTTTGGCAACTAATTTTGGGCTTTTAATGTTTGCAGGTCCACTTGACAAAGAATTTATCAATCAAACATACGCTTGTCAAAGAATAAAAAACAACATGACTACTGATGCGTTGGTTTTGTAGGTTGCCTAAAGAGAATCGACCAAACATCATGTATTCTTTAAATTAATTTCTAGGCACTAAAATTGTTATCTAGTTAAAGAACAAATATGTCTTTTATGTTTTCAGAAAAATCTGAGAGGTAGGAGAGTATGCTCTTGTCTTTTATAGACAATCAAAAATCTAGACCCTCAAAGCTTTTTTCTAAGTTTTGAGATTTGTGTACATTTAGCGGGCCTGTCACAGTGGGAAAAAATAATCACCCTGTGAGAACGACCCAAGTGAGTACAGCTGGACCTGAGCATTCTAACTCACTATAATAAATAGGCCTCTGGTGATTAAAGTCTCAGAGGATGGGATTATTTGAGTTTTCTCTTTGAGATCTCTCACATCGAGAATTTTGTAGGGCTTTGCGGTCTCAATCACGTTTACGTGACTACAACTTATTTTGGTACCTTGTCGGGCTATAGGCCTCAATCATGATTGCATGACTTCAAGGGGTAATTTCAAATGGAATTCCTGACTAAGAACTATAAGATAGAAGCTACCGAGTTCACCTCCGAAACGGGGATAATCTTTGTGCAAGAGAGATAGTAACTCTCCCAGGACACTTGCCATATCATGCCCCCATTAGCATTTGGAGTCAGCTAATACGACGTTGAGAATCCATTGTGTGAGACTCAACGACCGTATTCTAATTAGCTATTGGGTGTGTACCTAAGTCAGCAAGCAAAGATTTTCTTCTCTAAGCCAACTTCTGTAGGGTTAGCGTGTTGTGATTGAATTATTATATATCTTGCATGTTTTCTATATTTTCATCCCTGAAACTGAAAATGAAATACTAAAACTGGAGAAAACAAATCAAACAATATCAAACAATTCAGTGATAAACTGTCTGTGTCCAAAACTAGTCTTTGTCTAACATCAAAAACTTAGTCCTTATAAAAAATTGGTAGTCATCAGTCATTGAAACTTTGTCTATCAGAATCTCATCTCTATCCAATCCTCTATCGTATGAATTCTTGATCTTGTCAGTCAAAATAGTCAAAATTGCCCAGATTAGTCTACAACGAGCATAAAACTGGCTGCATGATTCTGAGCATGAACAATCTCGATAGTGTACCCCTACCATTGCGTTGCACGATTTTGTCTATCATCTTCTAGCTAGTTCAATCAACTACTTAGAAAAACCTAAGTTAACTTAGATAACGTCTTACATAGGATAGATCATTCTTGAAACCAGACCAGATCTTAGTGACTTCTCAAATCACTACGTTAAACGAACAACTAGATACAATTTGATCTTGACTTCTGCAACACATCTAGCTCCCGATACCGTCGGTTGTAAATGCCTATTCAAACCAGAAGCTCTTCTAATTTTTTTTGACAAAAGTAAGAATCCTATGGCTACCTTAGCTCCAATTCCCATGGCTACCTTGGCTCAAATGCTTCAAGATATCAAGAAAGAAATATATGACATGAAGATCCAACAAAATGAATCAATGACTCCATTTGAAAAACAAATGCATGATATCAAGAGTGAGAAACTTCAAGGAATGCTAAAATGATTATGTGATTTGACGATCAAATACCAGCAAATAACTGACATTCAAAGACCAAATCTCATAGAAGATCACAAAACACCTTCACCAAGACAAAAAGACATCTATTCCCTAGATAGACAGTTTTCACCTTTGGGGCAATCTATTGAGTCAACTTTGGAAGAGCTTATTAAGAACACTCTTATCATATTGCCTAAAAAGACCAGATGGGGATGTGCAGTTTTGAGTAATTATTGTGCATATCATAGGCATAACAAACATAAGATTTCAATGTGTATGGAATTAAAACATAAGATTCAAGATCTCATTGATAATGGTGTCATTGAAATTGAAGATCCTAATGACTCACCTAAAGAAAAAGAAGGAACTACTTCTAAGCATGATCAAAATCATGAACCTATGTCTAGCAAGGCTCCATATGTAGTCTCCATCCCTTCCATGATGCCTCCATCTCCTAAAAATTCTCAGCAACAATCCATACCATCTCCTTCAAACAATGAAGCTTCTCATGTTTACCTTCAAGGGCTATCTCCTATGGAAATACGAGTTAATGGCAATATTGATACTAGTTCCTCACATGATTTAAAAATCCCAAATCCTATGCCATCATGCACTCCAATTCCAATCATACCCACTCAAGAAGGCCCTTTCCAAAATGATTCTCCACCATGTCAAAATATGGATGCCTTCCAAGAATCCACTATGCCTATGAAAAATCCTATCCCTTCCTTAGAAGTGACTCCATGTCAAGAGGATAACCTAAAAAATGAAGAAACAAGTCCTATCATAAATCAAGATCAAGACACAAAAACTCCTCAATTCCATGTAATGATTGAAAAATATCCTACCTCCCTAGAATCCCATGATGATCCCCTTATACCTTTCCATTTCTTCTAGGATGATCCCTTTCCATCTCAAGAGAAAATCATCCTTCCAAATCTCATTCCTAATCCACTTCCTAAGCAAGATCATGATGCCTCTTCCAACTTTTCAAATGGTCCTATTCAAAATGAAGAGTCAAACACCTTTCCTACTCTATACAATGGTCCTCTTCCATGTCAAGATCAAAGTTATCCCTTCATCTCCTTGTATTAATCCTCTATATTCACCTCAAGGATCCATCATTCCTACAAATCCCTCTCATGATCCTATCATTCCCTACATTTCACATTTCCTCAGGCCACAGGGAAATTTCTCAAGATGTTGGTATCTCTCATAAATCCTACATTTCTCCAGTTAAATCCAAATATACACTTTCCCCATCATCGCTTCCATCCATTCTAGGTCCCTATATCCCTTCATCCCTTATGTAGGATCAACAAAGGAACACATCTTTGAGTACATTCCATCCATCTAAAAGACCTCCATATCATTCCTATCTATCCACACATTCTTTTCCTTCTCCAAGCAATTTGGATGCCAAGCATAAAAGTCATAAGTCAAGTAATCCACATGTATTCAAGGATCAACATGTCCCATCTAATCGACATGTCAAAACAATGAAAAATATGATGCAAAAAGAAAAAGAAAAATACAAAATGCCACAAAGGCCCACAAAGAAAGAAGAAAAGTGAAAAGTTATATGGGTTCCTAAGGCACTTGTACAAGCAATGCGCTCTAAGGAACTACAAAAGCATGAAAAATTAAAAACCATGTGGATCCCTAAGCGGATGCTTGAAGCACAACAATCTAAAGAAAAATCAAAATTGGCATCCAAAATTGTTGTTTCTCCATCCAAACCTTCCGAGTCTATTCCTCCATCACCTCCTTCATCCATTTTGGGTTCTTATGCCCCAAAATCTATAACCTTTCCTCCATCCAAATCTCAAAATCTGAGATTCACTTCTCCTCCATATGTCCACCATCCCTCAAGGCATGTGCCAATGTTGATCTTTCCAACATTTCCATCTATCCATCTATCCAAAGAAAAAAAGAAAAAAAAAGGGAAAAAGAGAGAAAATGCCTTGGTGAAAACCTGGTAAACAGGCACCTTGGTAAAAAAAAGAAGGAATCTCTGCCAAGCAGGTGAAAACCTGGCAAACAAGCGCCTCTTGTACTCAAGCGCTCCATCTATCAACGCAACGTTGGCATTCTAGCTTTCATGCAATTCTTTGATTTCGTTTGTACATAATTTTTAGTCACTTTTGTGACATCCTGGTTCTTTTAAAACCCTCATGGCTTGAAACCAATCACTGACCTAGTCTTAGGGTAATCGACTGATCAATTTACATGTTCTAAGCAGTATCAACCAAGTCATCTTTACGTCAGTGAAACCTGGTCTTCCACTCTAAGTCAGTCACCTGTCTCTTGACTACTGAAGAGTTTTATCACTGAGTACACAAGCAAAACAAAACTGAAAACAATCACTAAACTGTTTGAGATATGCATGAAATTTTCTTTGTGTGATGTCTTTTATATTGGTTTTCAATTATTATCCCTATCAGTAACTCGAGGAAGTCTATCTTGACTAAGAGGAGCAAGGATTGGGGGCATAATATTTTCTTTGTTTTCTGCTTGTAGGAATAATTTCAATGATCTGGAAACATGTAATTAGCTGGGTGTCTGTGATAAGTGCCTTCACATTAAGGTGAAATCGCCACACATACCTTGACTCCACTTGTTTGTATGCTACAAGGAGGTTCCCATCATTTCTTTGTCTGTTTTGAGGGAATTTCTTTATCATGCAATCCAGGTCCCTACAAAATCTGTCCAAGGATATGAATGAAAAAGGGTCATTACGGACAAGATAATTAATATTACACATGAAAAGAAAGGAACTCTAATCTTCCTTCTATGTTTGTAAAATGCTCAATGATGAAAATTAAGCTTTTCAAATCTAGTGACTAGGTTTCGGTTGCATCTCATCTTGCATTTCATTCTGCATCTCATGAATTTAGAGTGATTTCGGTATGGTAACACCGATTTCTTTATCTTCTGAATGAGAAGTTGGAAGCATCATCATTTCTCAGCTAAGTGGTCTCTTTTTCATCATCATTTCTCTGATCGAGTACTTGTGTATTGAGGTGTTAGCTACATACACGAGCATCTTATATAGATCCATACATTTCATTTTATACTTATTTGCATTCATATTATTGCATGAAGAAAAATAAACATTTGCATTACTAGTTACTCATTCCCCTCATTTATTTGCATCATCATTTATTTGCATAAAAACAAACAAAAAGAAACATCCATATTCCATTTGCATTCATTCATCTATACTGAAAAGATATGCATACATATAGAATAAAGCATATAGAACAACATCTCATAATCAATCAACACAAGTACAATGAAATCAAATTAAGAGCTTGTAAATCGGTTGTCCTGAGTCCATTTTCGGGATTGAAATCGAAATCTGACGTCAATTCTCTCATCGAAATTTCACGACGTTGACCACTTAACGTTTTCATCAACTGCTCATTCTCTTCTTCAATTCGCTCTCAATTTCTCGTTAATCAACGCTAAATCTCAATTTAATTCTCACATTAACTCTGATTTTAATCTTCAACATTAATCTTTGTGCTCAAATAACTTATCCTCACTACAAAAAAATTTGCCTACAATCACTACGCAACCCTAGCTATCTTTTGATTTCACTCCCGAGGGGGCATACTCATGACCTCAAAGTCGAGAATTTCTTTCAAAAATCTTCATTACAATTCGAGCAACTAAGCTTTATCAAATCAATCTCTAGGGGCATATCAGTTTCATCACTTCAAATCAAGCTAATATTGTCTTTGTCTGAATCAATCTCTTAACGTTAATCAGTTTCATCGCTTTTCATCAAGCTGATTATTCGTTTAAACTCAATCAAGGGTTTAAAGAGTATCTTCGATCACACACTCAATTAAGCAGGTGTTTAGTTTCATCGCATTGAATCAAGCTAGACAGTTTATCTTCACTCATCGTGTCTTGATCAATCAAGTTCAAGATCGATTTTATCTTCACTCACTGTGTCTAGTTCAATCAAGTTACAGATCAGTAAGATCCGTTTCTTGATCAATCAAGTTCAAGCCCGGTATCTTTGCTCTCTATCGTTCCTACTTCAATCAAGTTCAGGATCAGTATCACTTTAATCAACTCTATTCAGCTTCATCACTTCAAATCAACCTAAACACCTTGCTCTTCATCTGGTTCGTGATCAATCAAGTTCAGAACTGGTATCTCCTTGACATCAGCTATTCTTTGAACCAATGCACTATTTGCACATTAATTCAAAGAGGGGCACATGTAATACCCTAAAAATGGCCATCTAAACCATGATCCCCTAATTTCGACAACATCACCAAGGTCCTAACCAAAGACAATTAAATAAATCTTGAGCACACAATTAATTTCTAAAATCATCAACGTCACATGGCAAAATTAATCAACCAATATTAATTAAATATTTATTTAATTAATTGATCATTCCAAGTAAATAATTTTAAACAATTATCTTATATATTTTATTAAATATCCTAGCATATTTAATTAAATAAATCAATTTGCCATTAAATCATCAAAAAGAGGAATTAATTTGAAAAATAAATAAAAATTGCCATAAATCTTCAAAAAAGGAAACAAATCAAGAAAGAGGAATTGGAAATTATGAGCACAAATCTTCAAAAAAGGAAATAAATCAAAAAAGGATTTAATTGACAAAAAAGAATTAAAAATTGAGAAAAGAAATCAATTGGAGATAATCTTGAAAAAACAAATTAAAAATTGATAGATAATCTCAAAGAAAGCAATTAAAACAATTAAATATTAAAATTGAATGAAGTAGAGAATAAATAAGTTTTTTCCTGATTTTATCTTAACTTTAGTTCAATTTCTTTAAAAACTGAGAAAAGCATCCAATCACATCAATTCACCTAGATTGTGCTTCCTCTTGGAAAATCTTGACCGCTCATCATCATTTGATCTTAGCCGTTGGTTTCTTTCTGACCTTTCTATAAATTCAGGCCTTCATCTCTCATTCAAAAATCCTGGAGAATATATTGTTATTATGTTGTTTTTGCTCTAGGTTCATTGAGAATTTGCATTGATATATTGCATATTAGTTATTTCATATTGCTTAAATCATTTAGCTTAAATATTCATATATTGCTTAAATCATGTTAGATTAATCTTGCATATCTAGCTTAAACTAGGCATCCATTTAGCTCATATTCATGCTCATATAGATTTTAAAATCATTCGTTTAGGTGTTGTCTAGTCACTCGATAGCTTAGCAATCTAAGATCAATCTAAACTCGTATCTACTAGAAGGCAATGGGTCGCTTTGTAATGGTTTATTATTCATTGATTATTGATTTACTAACCATGCATCCAATGACTTAATTGAAGTGTTGTGTATTCTAGATACAAATACAGGTATATTGTTATATAGAAAGCAACTGAAGCAATGGTAATTCAACCTATTGTGGATATTCAACCTCCACTAGAAAAAGAACACCAAGTGAAAAATCAATTACCATCGATTACAACAGTTTCATAGGAGAAACAAAAAAAGGCAGAAATAGAAAAAGAGGAACCTAAGAAAGAAGTTGAAGTGAAGGAAACTGAACAAAAAAATGAGGAAGAGAAAGAGAAAATAGAGGAAAAGATACCAACTGAAAAGGAAAAAGCAATGATTAAGAAGCAAATTGATGATGAGGATGACTCAATAGGCATAAAAGGGCATATAGATGTAGATAATATGAGTGCATTTGAACTCATGGAGATTGCAACAATGATGCAATCTAGAGCTCAAAAGAAAAGATTGAAAGAGTAGAGGAAGGAAGATGAAACTATTCAAACTGCCGTTGAGATTCTGTCCAGTCTTCTACCGGAGACTGACATTGGAAACTTTTCAACTCCTATTGGCAAGCTTGGACAATTGGTTGCTGATGCTTCTGACCAACTGAAGTTCCTTGAAGAAGCTGAGAAGACTTTAGCTGAGAAGAATTACAGAAAGAAGAGAGGAGAGCAAATAATGAAAGATATTGATACATGGAAGATTGTTTTATCCCTGAATAAAGATCTTTTGAGGATTTCTATTGAAACAGGAGGAAGGATACTAGCCTATACATCTAACGTTTCATTTTTCTATACTGACTTGATTAAGAGGTGATAAGAGAAAAAATAGGAACTGGAAAGGATATGTACTGCCTACATACCTTTATAGGATTCAACCTTAGGATTTGGCAAATCCGTTGATGATTTGAAAAAATGATTAGAAGTCTATGATTATGAATAGGCTACGAGACTCCAATCCTTGAAAGAGCTAAAGAACTAGTTGAGACCCAAAGTGGACATCTTACAATGGGCATACAAAGATGCAGAAGTAGTTTTGGATACTCTAGAGATGAGCATAGTGGATGCAATAGAAGAACTTGCTGCACAGGTTATGACAACCATTGAGATCACTGAAACCTTATTGGAAACATGGTAAAATGATTTTTCTCAGATGAAGATCACTTTCAGTGACATTTTCTTGCACATTGCAATGAACACTCATTGATAAAGACTTATATTTTTGTATATGTACTTTTTGATACAAATTTTGCTATAATATATATGTATTTTACTTTTCAATTTGGCATTGTTGTCAAAGGGGGAGTAGAAACATGTATGTGTTGTAAAATTTTGTATGTATTAAGGGGGAGTAGAAATATGTTTGTACAATTTTTGTAAGCACACTTAGTTGTAAAGTTGTAAAATTTTCTAAGTGTTGCCATCAATGCCAAAAGGGGATATTGTTGGCTTGATGATGATTGTAATGGATGACTTCATGTGTTGTTATTGATGGCACATGTACACACACACACATGTTCACATTGTCATAGTCATCTTAGTTAAGACAAACCAATATTACTCCTAAAAGTCCCTTGTATTTCAAAATCAGTATTATATGTATAGTTAAGTTCAAACAGTTTAGAGGGTGTCTAACCGGTATATGTAGACAATCGATGTATACATGAATGGCTTGACACCAGCATGGAGATTTAACAAAGATCATAAAAAATACAAATGGAGGACAATCGGTCTATGAGTTGGAAGAGGTTAACTCTTAACCAGTATCGGTGTTCCAACTAGTTTCACTGATTGTGTGATGAGTTATCACCGGTCGTGATGAGTTATCCCTAATTGACAGATTTGGCGGCAATCTGTGATGAGTTATGTTAGATTGTCCAGATACATTGCACCTAGGAAATTGTGATATGATTCCTGAGCTGACATGAAATCTAATGTCTATATAATGACATTATGATGAACTATTTTTATGATACGAGATAGAAGTGTTAAGTTGTTGCGATTTACTGAAGGCGTTGCAGAGTATGTTAGTGATGTAGTTCTGAGTGAGCAGAAGAGGATCTATTCAAGCAAGTTGTGCTACTTCTAGATCACACAACCTGTTGTTTTCTAATCACTACAACAATCAAATCCCCTAACTGGGTTAGCTTTAACCAGCTTCATTGTACAAATCCTCTAACAAGGTGATCAATTAGTTTGGGTTTAAAATCCTCTACCAAGGTTACTCCTAATAGGGCACTACCTTTAACAGGGTATAGCTCCTAATAGGGCTTTTGGGATCTTTAACAGGATTCGCTCCTAGTAGAGAATTTTGTAGACCCTAACCGGTCAGTTACCTATTACTGCAGATAGTTAACTTGTGAGTCCCATCTCACCGTAGTTTTTCCTAGTTGGGTTTTCCACGTATAAACACTTGTGTTATGGTGGATGTTTAATTTGTTGTGGATGCTTTAATATCATTTTGGATTGCATGCATAGTGTTTAGTAAACTTGTTAATTGTCTCTATCGGTCTATGTTTAAAGTGGTATTGTTTTTGTTGTCACCGATTCACCCCCCCTCTCAGTGCTTTATAAGTCTATCAGTTCTAACGCATGTGTGGGCCCTTAGGACCCCATATGACCCCTAATGACACCATATGATCTCTTAGGACATCATATGACCCATTTTAACATCCTAGTACACGACATGACCCCTTATGACACCATAAGACCCCTTAGGACAATATGATGTCCTAATAGGTCATATCATGTCGTTAGGGGTCATATGGTGTCCTAAGGGGTCATATGGCATTCTAGCACATGTGTGGTCTGTTAGGACCCCATATGATCCCTAACGATACCATATGACCCCTTAGGAAACCATATGGCCCCTTAGGACACCATATGACCCCTTAGGACCATATGATGTCCATATGGTGTCCTAAGGGGTCACATAGTGTTCTAACACGTGTAGGCCCTTAGGACCCCATATGAACCCTAATGACACCATATGACCCCACATGACTCCTTTTAACATCCTAGTACACCACATGAACCCTTATGGCACCATATGACCCCTTAGGATAATAAGGGGTCATATGGTGTTCTAACACATGTGTGGGCTCTTAGGACCCCATATGACCCCTAATGACACCATATGACCCCTTAGGAGACCATATGACTACTAAGGACACCATATGACCCCTTTTAACATCCTACTACATGACATTACCCCTTATGACACCATATGACCCCTTGGGACAATATGATGTCCCAATTGGTCATATGGTGTCCTAAGGGGTCATATGGTGTCTTCAGAGGTCATATGTTTTTCTATTGCATGTGTGGGCCCTTAAGAATCCATATGACCCCTAACAACACCTTATGACCCCTTAGAACACCATATGGCCCCTCGGGACACCATATGACCCCTTAGGACACCATATGGCCCCTCAGGACATCATATGACCCCTTAGGACCATATGATGTCCATATGGTGTCCTAAGGGGTCATATGGTGTTCTAACAAATGTGTGGGCCCTTAGGACCCCATATGACCCCTAATGAGACCATATGACCCCTTAGGACACCATATGAACCCTTAGGACCATATGTTGTCCTAAGGGGTCATATGGTGTTCTAACACATGTGTGGGCCCTTAGGACCCCATATGACCCCTAACAACACCATATGATCCCTTAAGAGACCATATGACCCTTGATGACACCATATGACCCCTTTTAAACATCCTGGTACATGACATGACCCCTTATGACACCATATGGCCCCTTAGGACAATATGATGTCCTAATGGGTCATATGTGTTCCTAAGGGATCATATGTTGTTCTAACACATGTGTGGGCCCTTAGGATCCCATATGACCCCTAATGACACCATCTAACCCCTTAGGACATCATATGGCCCCTAAGGATACCATATGCCTTGTTAGGACCATATGATGTCCATATGGTGTCCTAAGGAGTCATATGGTGCTCTAACACATGTGTTACCCCTTATGACCCCATATGACCCCTAACAACACCGTGCGACCCCTCATAACCCCTTATAACACCATATGACCCCTAACATCAATATGATCTATCCTAATGGGTCATATGGTGTGCTAAGGGGTCATATGGAGTTCAAATAAATGTGTGGCCCCTTATCAGCCATATGACCCCTAATGAGACCATATGACCCCTTAACATACTATATGACCCCTTAAGACATCTATAATCTCACTCTCCCGGTCCCCAAGACTCTCTCTCTCTCTCTCTCTCTCTCTCTCTCTCTCTCTCTCTCTCTCTCTCTCTCTCTCTCTCTCTCTCCCTATCCCTATCTCTCTCTCTGCCTTACCCTTCTCTCCCCATCTCTCCCTCTCCCTTTCCCCCTCTCTCCCTATCTAGATCACTTTCCCCTTATCATTTTATTCATAATAAAAAATTATACAAATCGGATATCCGATTTCTTTGACAAAAATTTCAAATCTTCATATTTGTCTCGGGATTGCATTGAGATTTGGCTAGTAAATGCCAAACCTGGAAAGTCAATAAAAAAATGTGTTTTTGAGTGTTCCTTGTTTTTCCAGACTTTGCTCTAGTTGCTGATGACTTGTTTTTAGCTAAAATTGATGAAATGAAAAAAGTTTTTTAAGGACATTATCAACTTTCCAACAGTATAAGGTTTTCCTTATTTTTACTTTAATAAATAATTATTATTTATTTTCTAATTGAATTCTCACTAAAGTCCTGATTGATAGGTTGATTGAAAAACATCCATAACTTTCAAACTGTATCAAATTTTTTGAATCTGAAACATGCGTCACATTCTATGCTTCGTCTACTATAGGATTAAAAAAAATTTGAATTTCGTCAAGTTTATACCAAGTTAAGGTGGTCAGACGTACAATTTTTTCAATTTCTGAAAAGTTGCAGTAAAAAAATTATAATTAATTATTTACTTAAAAAAAAATACAAAAAAATATGTGTCACATCTGGACATGAGTCTACTACTTATATTTTTTTTTATTGGTAATTGGCCAAAGCTTGAATAGATTTTGACTGGAGCTATGAACCAGTGGGGACACAATAGGGGGCCCCATCTCCATTACATATCTTTGAATTATTATTTAGATTGACCCCAAGACCTTCCCCATCCTATGGAAGGCCAAGAGTCACAGCTTATAATTCCATTAGATTGACCCCAAGACCTTCCCCATCCTCTAGAAGGCCAAGAGTCATAGCTTAGAATTCCACTTCAGATGTCCCTATTGGGAATTGAACTTGGGTCTCCACAGTGAGAACCCAGTGTTTTAGCTAGTTAAGCTCAAACCCTTGGATGAGTCTACTACTTATATTAAAAATACTATAAAAAAATATTATGATTTTATTGTGGTTAGGGTGGTCAAACATAAACCTACTTCTTATCTTTTTCCTAAAATTTTAGTACTACTGTATTGAAATTTCAAATTTTAGTCAAATAGATTTTTTTATATTTTTTTAATTAATTTATTTTTCTTCAGAAAACAACTAGTAGCTTAGAAACTACATTCAATTTTCTATAGATTCTCTTCTTACATATTTTTAAAATAATTTTCATAACTTATTCAAATTTTACATAAAGTTGCCTAACTCTATTTTTTTGAAATTTCATTGCCACTTAAGGGCTTGTTTTGGCCCACCATGATCCTGCACATACCCATGGTTAGAGGCATTATGGTGATTGTTGGAGGTATTAGATTTGGCACATTGTATGATCTTGATGCATATATTGTTGACTACAATAGTAATTCTATGATAATTGAGTCTATGGATGCTTCATTAGAAAAGATTTTGCCTTCAATCGATTGGCATGGATTCTAGGAACCTTAGTGTGCTCTTTCTTCTTAATCAAAGTTACCTACGAAGAATACTATTTTATGGCACTAGAGGCTTGGCCAAATTCGAGAAAAGAGTCTAATAACCTAAAAAAATAAAAACCTTGTTTAAGGTTTAATTGATTAAACAAAAATCATATTAATTTTACTCAAGTTCTCATAGATCTTGTGGTATATTGGATCTTTATCATTTTGATCTATTTGGTCTAATAGATGTCCATTCGATTGAAAAATCCATATATTATGTTTCATTTGTTGATGATTATAGTAGAAACACATAGGTATATTTGTAAAGAACAACATCTAAATATTCAAATGCTTTAGATAATTTAAAGCAATGGTTGAGTTATAGACTGAAAAATAGAATAAAATATTTGAGGATAGATAGTGATGGAGAATTTTTATCTAACTATTTTGATAGATTCTGTAAAGATTGTGGAATCATAGATAAAAATAAATTGTATATTCTCCATAGCATAATGGAGTTGTAGAAAGAATGAACATGACACCGATGGAGAAGGCTAGGTGTATGTTGAGTGGTTTTTTGTAGAGATTTTTTGGGGGTTGAAGTTGTTTACACTACATGCTACCTAATTAACAAATCTTCTACGTTGACTCTTGTTGATAAAACACATATGGAGGTGTATTCTTGTCTTAGAGTTTTTGGTAAAGGCATATGCATATGTACAAAAGGAGAAAAAGACTAAGTTGGAGAACAAGGATGTGAAATTTATATTGATATACTATAGTTATGGTGCGAAAGGATAAATTTTTTGTATTGCAGTTGCATAAAATTTAATATATGGTAGAATTGTTATTTTAGAGAAACCAAGTCTTATTTTGTTATATTGTAGCCAAAACAAATTGAATAGAGAGTTGTGATTAAACTTCCTTTTGTCTATATAGATAAGAAGTTGAGATCTCATCGAGCTATGAATCTTTAGAGGAGGAAGAACCTCAAACTCAACTTTTTTGAAGGTCTACAAGGCATAAATGACCACCTAAAGGGTATTCACCTAATGAATAGAGATGTAATTTTGGTTTGAATACTAACATAGATGAATCTATATATGTAGAAGAGGCATTAGGAATGAATGATGCATAATGATTGAAGATTTCTATGGGTGAAGAAAAGTTAGCCTTGAAAAAAATGATACATGGGATCTAGTACCATTGCTTGAAATACAAAAGCTTGTTGATTGCAAATGGGTGTTCAAGAAAAAGATTGGTTTATATGGAAGTATTGAGACATAAAAATCATGGTTGGTTAAAAAGGTCAAGGATGCTAGAAATGAACCTCCTTTAGCAGCTATGATAACCTTCTATATTTTTATGATGGAATCAATAATCTAGATTTTCAATTTGAATAGGTTTTTTCTATTGATTTAGATTTCCATTTCTTTTGGTCATGAAATTAAATAAGCTATTAAATATTATTGATTTATTGACTATTGTAGACTCATGGTAGGTAAAGGTTTGATTTGGTCAATACTTTCACACACTTGAGTTTTACAATGAATATATTAAACTTTTAAGTTTGGAAAATTGATCAATTGCACTATATTTCTCAAAGAGTTCCAAAAAATAAACAATGTTGCCCACAATCAAAAGTTGAGAAGACAATGTACAAGGATAATTCAACACAATTTTTGGACTAATTTGTATCCTTTTTACAACAAAGACAAAATATGTGCATAGGACCTAAATGAAACTTGGAGATGTGGATTTTTTTAGGGATTAAATTCTATATAACCAAATGTAGTTGTTTTAGTTCTCTTCATGAGCAACAATATTCATTATCAATCTATCCTCTATTAGATGGATATATTAATTCAATCAATAAATAGTTGATATTTTTGGCAGTAGAACATGACCAAGAATTAAGAGAACCCCAATTAAAGTACATGAAAATATCATTGTAGAAGTTACAAATAGATGGAAGAATAGAAAAGATTTATGTGTGAGGGAAAATGTGCAAGCTAAACTAAATGATTGAAATAACGAATAAAATAACCAAACAAGCCATTAAACTCAAACACCTCAAGATTAGAATGATAAAACTAAAATGTAGAACAAAGAGATAAACAAAACAAACCACAATTCCTACTTTGATTATTCCAGGATTTGATGTGTGCTTATGACGTCAACGAATGTTCGATTATGCTCCATGATGGAAAATGCAAATGCAAAGAGGATTGGTGAAATATGCGATGTGATATGAGTAGCGACTTTGGCAGAGTAGCGATGTGATAGTATGAAGGTGGATGAAATGGTCTAAAAATGGAGGGATTAAATAGGAAAGATGAGGAATGGAAGAGGAGGTGAAGAGGAGACACTTGTCCTCAAAAAGGACAAGTGGCTCAACTATAAAGGAAAGGAGTGACATGTGTCCCTAAGGACACATGTCCATTTTGGGAAAAGCCACCCAAAATAGGATATTTCCCCCAAAACTAGGAAAGTTGGTTAGGATGTGCACATATGGAGGTTAGGAGGGATAGGATAGGGTTGGTTGGGAGGTTTGGAGGGTGACTAGGTTGGGGGAGGTTTGGATGGATAGGGTTGGTTAGGACCCTAGGGTTAGGACAAGGGTTAGGTGGGGGGTTAAAAGTAGGAGCCATGTGCTCAAATAGGATTTGATTTTAATTAATTAAAATAATTAATTAATACACGGTCTTTGGAAGAATGGAATTTGATTAATTAAAATAATTAATCAAAAGGGGGGAAAGGGGATTAATTAAATAGGTTAATTAATTAGAAGAATAGGATTGGGGATTAATTAATTGGAAGAAAGGGGTTTGGGAGATTAATTTATTAGGAATTAATTAATTAGAAGATAGAGATCTGGGAAATTAATTAATTGGAAGAATAGGAATTTAGATTTGATTAAATTAATTAATCAAATTTAGGTGTCTACACTTTCAAATTGACATACCCAAGGTATAGAAACAAAATTAGTGGTGACCCGTTCATGGGTTCCCCAGGGCTAATCCTGTGAGCGGTACTTTAGAAGTGAATGTTGTGACATGGTCAAAGCTGGAGAGGGGTTGGGTGAAAATTAATTTTTATGGGGCCTCAAAAGGGAATCCAGGCACTTCATGTGCGAAGTGTGTGGCCTATGATGATGAGGGGACGATCCTATAGGAGCAAGAAGATTACAAGATGGAACCAATAATGAGGTGGAGGCTCAAGCGGCTGACTTGGGAGTGAACATGAAGGCATCCAAGGTCCACATGGAAGGGGATTCCCAGGTTGTGATCAATGCCTTGATCAAAGGTGATACCCCGTGTTGGAAGCTAAACAAATTTATACATATAATTTGTGAAAAGTTAAAATCCTTCCAAGATTTTTGTATTTCCTATGTGAAAAGAGGCGGGAATGTCATTGCTGACAGGATTTCAAACATGGTGTGTGAGCTTTCTAAAGGGGAGGTCATGAGGTGGTGAGATTGTCATGATTGCATCGTGCGATGGAGTTAAGACACCCTGGAAAGGTTGTACTCCCGCAAATTCGAAATGTGCGTCCTTCGACTGACTTTTTATCCAAAGTTGTAGTCTGGTTTGAGTTAATGAGCATTTAATGCGGAATGCTCTCTGAAATGGTGGTGGTTGTGGAGCATGCCTACTTAATCTCTTTTTTTGGTATCATTGTGCATTTAATAAATCTTGTCTATGAGTTGGTGGTGAAGGCTACAAGTTTTTTGCAGAGTTCGGTGATTTTTTTGCAGTCTTTTTCCCATGGACGCCTAGAATGGAAGCCAATTTTACTCTAAAGTCTTCAAAGTTGATGCTGGCCTTTCAGGGTCCCATCTCGGTGAGGATGCTGGAGAAAATGTTTCTAGCAAATGAACCGCTTTTCTTGAAAGCGGTTCAGTTGGTGTTGGGTGAGGAAGTGGTGGTCATAGGTCATAGGTATTGATGTTAAGCTGATATTTATTCCCTAATTATGGCTTGGGGAGTGGACTTGGGATATGAGTGTGAGGAAGTCGGGAAGGTATTGAGGATGATCATTTTGCATGCCTACCCGTTAAACTTGGAGTCGTTGTTGGAGTGGGTTGTTGTGATTTGGGGATTCAACCTTTATGAAGGAATTCCAAAAAATAATGTTGAGTTGCGGGAGAGGCACTCTCGAATTCTTTTTCTTCGTAGCTGAGAGGAGGTCAAAGTGTGGTTCAGGGATGATGCGAGGTGAGGTTGGGAAGGCCTGGTGGTTTATGTCCAGATTATGGAGGTTGAATAAATTATCCGATAGGTGGGTGTGGAGGCAAGGCTGGTAGATGAGGTGAGATGTAGGAGGTTGATCACTAGACGACTCTCGGTGGAG
The DNA here is from genome assembly GCF_030272615.1 of Cryptomeria japonica. Taxonomy (NCBI): domain Eukaryota; kingdom Viridiplantae; phylum Streptophyta; class Pinopsida; order Cupressales; family Cupressaceae; genus Cryptomeria; species Cryptomeria japonica. The sequence goes on along the minus strand of NC_081405.1, from coordinate 676,874,702 downwards.
TTGGACAGGTTGAACAGGGTGGTGTGGTTGGTGGTTCTGGTGGGGTAAAGGGTGCTTCGAGTTCTCAAATTATTGCAGAAGGTTAAACAATGGTTGATCAATGGCACCTCTTAGTACATTTTCTATTTCGCGGAAGTCTCTGTTTTTTTTTTTTTCCATTTTCTAATAAACTGTTTATGCCATTGAGGCACAATGTATTGAAACCTTTTTTGATAGTGGGGTGGGTTAGGGTTTATCGACGTCTCTGCTTAAGTTCAGAATGGTTTTGGCTGGGTGGTTTTGTTTCCAGATGGTGGTTTACTATGTACTTCAATTTCCTTCTTAATAAAAACAAAAATATTTTACCGATAAAAAAAAAAATAGTGGTGGAGTAAATAAGTTAGAATTGCGATGAGAGATGCATTACATGGTGTAAACTAAATTTGTACATGGTATAATAGAACTAGGGCTTGTAGGATCTATAGATTCTAGGATCACCTACAAAAACAAAATGCCTTCCATAAGAGAGTATATTGTATATAATGAACTTTCTTTTATATTAAGATATGAGTTATGGGTTATGTTACAAATGTACAATAGTCTTGCCTATATAGGCAATGTGAGATGTAGTATGATCAAATACCTTGATGAAAATATTAAATACCTAGGTAACTAAAAGTAAATAAGGTGAACATGATCCTATTATAAGTAACTTCTATAAATGACACCTAGGACCTAACTTGTATAAGTATGTGAATATGCCCCCTTACTAGGAAATTATAAGGTACAAGACCTTTACTATGTACTAGATATTGTTCATTCTAACACCCAATATTAAGTGAAACTTAGGGAGTAGATTATTATGTTAATGATGCAAAATTAAAGGATGGGTCTCAACTACTAGGCCATGTTAGGTACCCATGTACAAATCATCACTCATAAATTGAGAAAAAGAGAAAACCACTTGAGAAAAATACCCTCTTAAAAGAGAGAATGTAAATTAAGATCATATACAAGTGATATACTTAGTGATGTATGAAGGTATCATCAATACACCCCAAGAACTAAATCCGTCATGAAGATACAATTGATACTCACCCATAAGAAGAAAAGAGAGAAACATACCTCCCATATTGAATAATCTCCTACAAAAATGGTAAGTGTCTAAAGACAAAAAATGATCCAATATCGACAAACAACTTGTCTCCCTTTTGGATGAAACAAAATCAAGTACAAATGTAGGAATACTCCACATTCAAGATATGAATTTAAAGATAGAAGAATGAAGAAGTATGATGATTTTGTCTCTTAAAAATTCTCACGTGTCTCCTTGTTGAAGAAAATGATGATGCCACAATCCAATCAAGTACATTCCCAATCAAAGAAGAAAGTAAGAAAATAGGAATTTACAGATTTTAATGTTGAATGAGATCTAAAGAAAATGATGGTTTAACAAATAGGAGTGCAATGGCTATCATCAAAGAGGAGGGTTAACCCCTCAAATGTGTCCTTCAAATTTGAAAGACAAATATGGTCTTGATAAATAAGAATGATGGAAATATCAATCAATGACTTTGCACAAGGAATTAATAAAGGTGAAGGTACACCAACTTTTTCTAAAGGATAACCTATAACCTCTAAGGAAACCTCATCCTCTTCTAAAATTTAAAAGTATTCCAAAGAATCAAACTCCACAATAGTATCGCAATCATAGAGCATCCTTTCTAAAAAGTGAAGAGACACATTACAATCTAAAATGGTTGAGTATCAGGATCTCCATATAACTCCCAAATTTTATTCCAAGGAGCACGAGGACACTAAAAATCAACAACAAACTTCAATATGTCACCATTACTATACATTGTTATAACTCTTAAAATATGATCCATTTTACAATTCCAAGAAAATTTCTTACTAGGTGTGCTAGGAGGGGGAACAAGACCATTGTAAATGTAGGAACAAATGAATAAAATGAAGATTTTTTATGATGTCACCTCTCTATTGTTTATAGTTTCCTCTTTTCAAGATGATCAAAGAAGGGTGAAATAAAAAAACCCAATGCAAACTATGTTATTTCTCCAAAATTACAAAGATATAAATCCTTGACATAATATAGAAACTCCCAAATATGATCAATACTACAAATGAAGACTTTCCAAAAGATAGAACCTCTCCAAGAATCAAGATGCCCAAGTAATTAGTCATAGTGCTAGACAATCAAATATTTGAATAAATAATACCTAGGGCTGAATCTAGAAAAAAGTGCATGGATATAATAGTAGAGCTCCTCAATACCTTTCTAACATCACAAGAATCACAAAAAATAGAGATCGTGGAAAAACATTATGAGCTTAGAGGTCCAAAATGGAAAATTTGACTCTAGTGAGAAATAAAATACACCTAAAACAAAATTTGGAAAAATCTCTTGCACCACTGCGAAGTACATGGAACCATGTTTTTAGTTTTATTTTGTGTGCAAATTTTTAATATATTAGGATGAAGTTATGGTCATTCAAAAAATTCCAATTGTAGTTCTAACGGGCAAAGTTAGGCACCTAGAAATTAAGTGCTTAATTAGGCCATATGACCATAGCAGTACTAGGTGGGAAAAAAATTCTTATCATTAGGGGTGGTCGCACCACCTGGGTAGCAAGGTAGGACCAATGGAGGGCAGGCGATGGATCGACATACCCCTTCCAAATCTTTAGCCTTCGGTTAGTAAATATGACCCTATTCCATTCAAAAAGTTCTTAACCAAACACAAACTAACAATTAAAATTATATACTTTATATTTTTCATTAAAATTGCCAATAACCATACCAAGAGATGACACAAGTGAGGTGAAAAACTACATACATACTATAGACTAATGAAATCATACAAATTACACAAATGAAGGGGAATATACCTCCTAAATATGTTGATTCCCTCCAAATTTTTGTCGATTCACTTATCCAAGCACATAAATCATACTGTATGGATTGTACAACCCAGTACAAATCTATATGACTAGAAAATGGGTGAAACTTTCCTTGATGCCTCTGGTGACAGTGACAATGACGAAAATTGATGATTTGACAAGTGTTCCTAGAATTCTTGACCCTTCAAAATACAATGGAAGGGCCTCTTTTGGCCCAATATGCTCCAAAAACTTAGCCACCTCTTGGATTTGGCAACCTTCCCTAACGTGAAACCCTTGTAACTTTGGTAAAAAATGTTAGATTTAGATGAAATTGAAGCCAATCCTAACTTTATCAACCATCTTGGACTCAATTGTGAGCTTAGATCTCCTCCAAAACATACTAAAAATAAACTATAATTAAAACCCACATAATATCTCTAATCTAGCAATATCTCTATCCTCAAATATGAGAGGTTTGCATGCCCATAACTCTAATACCATGTAGCAGCTATAGACTCTAGGATCACCTACAAAAAAATATGCTTTCCATAAGAGAGTATGTAAAATAATGAACTTTTTTGAATATTTAGATATGAGATATGGGATATGTTACAAATGTGCAATACCTTTGCTTATAAGAAAGTTGAGGTGGAATGTAATATGATCAACTACCTTGATGCAAACATTAAATGCCTATGTAACTAAAAGCAAATGAGATGAACATGACCATTTTATAACTAACTTTTAGAAATGACACCTAGGACCTAAGTTAACATGTGAATATGTCTCATTACTAAGAACCATGTATATTATTTAGTTCTTCTTAGGATGTTAAACAGGGAGATCCCATGTCTCCACTTTTATTTATTATTCTAGTAAAAGCTCCTAGTCATTCAATTCAAGCCATGTTTGCTCAAGACATATGGAAGGGAATATCTATTCCTACTTCCCATTGGTCTCTTACATATTATCTTTGCAAATGACACCTTACTTCAGGCTAAACCATCAATTGAGCAAGCAAAAGTAATTAAATAAGTTTTGGAAAAATATTGCCTAGCAATAGGTCAAAAGAATAACCCAACCAAATCTAATATTTTATTTTTTAATAATCGCATTCTTGTTTCTAATAGACTAACAAATTATTTGGGTTTCAAGAAAGATATTGCCATGCAAATACCATGGGATCCCCTTCTTCATGGGGTTGAACAAAAGTTCATACTAGTCCCAAATTTTGACCATAAATCCAAAACAAAATATCTTCTTGGAAGACCAAAGGGCTCTCATTAGTAGGTAGATTACTCACGATCAAATCAAATCTATCAATTCCAAACTATATCATGTATGTTCTATCAATTCCCAAGGGGGTTTTACATGACATAGAGAAGAGAATTATATCCTTCCTATGGAAAGGCAACATGGGAAATAAAAAGAAGATTCTTTTGCTTTCTTGGGACAAGATTTGCACCACTAAATCATATGGAGGAGAAGGTATCCACAATTTAGTGTCTAGGAATTTGGCACTCGGGGCAAAGATTGCATAGAACATATATGCTAATTTGAACTCAATATGGGCCCAATTTCTTCAAGCTAAATACCTAGACACAAATTTTATCTTCTAGAGAGAATCTTCATAGTTGTTAATCCTCCTTTAGGCTCAAAATATGAGATTTTCTAATAGCATATGAGGAAATCATAACCCCTTTTCTTGGATTATCAATAATAGATAATTTGATTTCTTTTGTAAGGATTTGTGGAATGGATTCCCCCCACTTGCAAATAATTTTGGCCTAACAAAAGATAAATTAGTTCTAAAAAATCAATGGGGTGATAAGCTTAAGGAATAATTTCAAATAGTTTAGATTGGGAAGCTACCAACAATGGTATGGAAGGACTTTTCACATTTTCATTTTCCTCCTAAACAACAATCTCTTCTTGCAAAGATTTTGCATCACAAAGTCCTACATATTTTTCCTACTAAGGACCAACTATTTTGGGCTCCATCACCAAAAGACAATTACAATGTCAAATAAGGATATTAATCACTTGGATCCTGAGGCAACTTTGAAAATTTTGGGGTCTACTCCTTTTGCTAGCATGATGTCATTCCTGCTAAGCCACCAATGCATTTACATGGCTGGATCTTAAAGAAAAGATTCTCACTAGTTCAAGACTATTTGACCTAGATTTGGTTGATTTAGTCCCTTTCCCTCTATGTGGAGATCATGCAGAATCAACTAGTCACTTGCTTCTTCAATGTTCATTTTCACAATCATGTTGACAATGGATTTAACATAAGTTAAGATGGTTAGCCCCTCTTCCAAAAACACTATATAAAACCTTTGAAAGTTAGCCTCTCCTTCACAAGGAGGCCTTTTTTTAATAATATAAAGAGTGTCCCCTTCCATATTGATATGGAATATCTTGTTGCAATGAAGTAGGAAAGTTTTTAGAAAATAAATATCCCCAAATAATTAGGTGATCAACATAATTGAAAAATAAATTTCAGAGATAGTAAAAGCCTTTATAGCCAAGCATAAGAAAATAGATTCTTGCTATACTTCTCGGGACTCTAACATCTTGTCTCAATAGTAATATATATCTCTCTCTCTTCCTTTCTAGGATAGTTTATTATGTTAGAAATGTATGTTTGGTTGTCATTGATGTCAAACCCGATGATATGGATAGGTCCAGATATAGTAAGGCAGTGTACAAAGTGAAGGTGATGCAGAACAATGGATGATCTAGGCATGTATGTATGAAGATGAAGTACCTTGTTGTTATGTCAAGAAGTTAGTGTTACAAAGATAGTTGTTGCAGATGTTGCTCCAGAAAGGTGCGTCGACAGTATGTGGATATGTTTTTCATGTTGACCAAGTTTTGGACTTTGTTGTGGCAATTGAATTTGTGCTTTGAATGTATGTACAATAGTGGTAATGGCATCAAATAGCATACAATTGACAAGTCTTAGGATTGTAGAGCTCCACATTTTTTCTCTCGTTGTAGATATGGTAATTAGATTTTGGTATGATGGTGGAAATAGCTTAAGATTGTTGAATTTAGGTTTTGGAGCTCAAGAAGTATATACAATTTTGATGGTGGTTGATGATTCGGTAGTTCTGAATGTGTTTGACAGTTTTATGTGCTCCACATTCCTCTATTTTTTTTGTTTTTAATAATGATCTTTTGGTAATCTGTTGTTTATGACCCCAAGTTCTCTGTGTAAAGTTGGATTATGTTTTTGTGCTTCAAAATCATGCTTGCAGAAGTTCAAGGATATGATCGTTCTGGGTCTAGCTGACCTTGATTTTTTTTATTTTTCTCCAGTGATTGTAACGTGTGATCTGACTGTTGGAAGAATTTTGAAAGAAAACATGTTGAAGACCAATGGAGAATTATTATTGGGGAAAGTGTTCTTAAGGTTGACTTCATGCATATACCTACCGGTATATATATGTATGTTATGGTTTACACGGCATGGTAAGAGAGTGAGACTGTTGTATGGTTCTATGTGTGAGTATGTGTGTGTGAAGAAGAAAGGCAAAATTGGTACGACAATGGATGCATGTGTGATTGGAGCAGGCGGATTACAAAAGTGTTGCAGAGATTCTTGATTGGATATGCTACAAGAAGTTGTTTAGATCTCCAAGCTTATTAAGAACTGAACTTATGCATATGTAGATTCAATTTTCTCAGTTCATATTTGTTTCTATCTCTTAGAAGTGAGCCATTGTAATCTAGGTAGTGAGCCTTGTAATCTCATATAATTAGTTATATTATCTTGAGAATTAACCCTCTCCATGGTTTTTCGTATTTGGGTTTTCCACGTACAAAAATTTGGTGTCTCTCCTATGGTTGTGTATCTCTTGCATTTTAATTATGTTGCATGCATTACTTTTGTGCTATGGTTAATTGAGAATAAAATAAGTTTTAGAAGTTCAGTTTTTAAAGGGAATACTGATTCACCCTCCCTCTCTGTATTTTAGACTATTCAACAATTGGTATTAGACCTTGGTCCCTTGTTGCTAGCTTAACCGCTTGAGGGGGATCTTAGTTGTTTGACCAGATGGCACCTATGGATATGGTAGGATAATTTTATTTGGATGAAGACTTGAAGACAACCCTTGCAGATTTAGAGATTGTGGAATCTAATAATGAAGATTTGAAAGAAAATATCAAGGAAGCAAATGAATGTGTTAAGAAACTGAGGGAACAAATCCAAAAGTTTAAGGCAAGACACCAAGAAGTTAACAAAGAATTGAAACAAGAAAATGAGATTGTTGTGAGTCTAAAGTTGCAAATTAAAGATAGCAAGAAAGAAAGAGAATGTCTAAAGGATACTATCAATCAAAAGATAGAAGAAAGTGGGAAGCTAGAACAAGAATTAATGAAGTTGAAGTCAAAGGCAAAAATCAATGAAAGCAGTGCATTATTGGACAACTTGTTGACCATGCAAAAATATCATAAATAAAAAGAAGGTTTAGGTTTTCATTCCGGTGAATGCTCAAATTAGAATGACAAAGGAAAAGGTAAGGAGGAGAAGCTGTAAGCTGAAAAGAAACTTGGAGATACAAACAATGTCTATAATCAAGAACCTGCTACAAGAAAACCTCTGATCTAGCAACCAAAAGTTCAAAGGTACCTATCATTCAATGGTTATTGTTTTCATTGCAACAATTTTGGACATAGGGCTATAGAATGTAGACACAAAATAAATCAGAATACTCAATGTTTTAATTGTAAGAGTTTTAAATGCAAGGCTAGTAACTGCAGTAATCAAGTTATGGATAGTAGTTATAGACTTTTTGGGAATGGACCACTTATGAACATGATGAATAAACCATTTCATGGTAATTGTCACCTATGTTATGGTTTTGGTCATAAAGTTAATCAGTGCAGATCTAGAACAACTTCAATGAATTCAGGACAAAGGGAAAATCAAATGTTAGAATTGCAACAAGTTTGGACATTTTGTTAATAGTTGCAGGAATGTGATTACTTTGACAAAAAACAAATGAACCTAAGAAGAATGCGATGGTATGGATAAAGAAGGAAGCGGTTGTGTCTGTTGTGCCAGAGTCTGGTACAAATGCTTCATCCTCTAGAAATTGATCTGGTAGCTTTAGCTCAGGGGGAGCTTCAAAGAAAATCTATTTGTCCCCCCTCACAAAAGAGATACATGTTGTAGCCTCAACATGTTGGTGTTGGTGTTGGTGTTGTGTATAGTGTGCTCTAGTATATTATGTATGTAGAAGTACAAATGATGGTGCCATTCTGACAAGATAGTTTTTAGTGGCATAACCCTAACAAGTTAAATATCTACTTTCGTGATCATTTTGACATTGTGTATTGAAGATTCTAGAGTCTCAAGAGAGAGCAGTTGAAGTGTGAAAGAAGAATCAAAGTAGGGTTAGCACAAAAGAGGTATTTTTACATCCTTCCTATGGAATCCAAGATAACAGTGAAGGGAGAATCTAGTTGTGGAGATATTTGGAAGTTGACAAAGGTACAATTAGATGAATTTTATCAGAAGAAAATCGAGAATCTTGAAAGTTCCTTCACAGCTAAAGAATCGCAGAGCATCAGAGACTTAGGGCACAAAGGTTTGGACATTTGGGGTGAGTTTCCATGGTTCACCGATGAGGATTAAATCAATTTCCTTTTGAACCGTACTTAGGATGGTTACATGATGTTGGACAAACCCTATCGAATTTCAAAGGAAGGTATCTCAACTATTTATGGTCTTTGTGGTGATGGACCTGTTCTAGTAAAGAGATCAATAAAAAGCAAAGAGGTTGAAGCTGTAACTAGTGTTATGGGAGATCAAAGGGCATTGCTAATTGATACAATCATTCACCCTATGGTGAGGTATGTTGCTTATGGTGTTTCTTACAAAAATTATTTATGAAACAGAGAAGGATCAATTTTTGCTATAGCTGTGTACATTGTACATCAGATGGTAAAAGAAGACAAAGATTTCAATTTGTGTGAATTATTATTGATGCAATTGACGTAAAATATCACTATGACAAAATATGATGGATATCTTTTCTAGTTTGGTTCCTTAATTATGTGATTAATGCTTTATTTCATAAGATCTTTACCATTAAAGGAAAATGTTGTATGAAAGCGTAGTGTCGTAAATTGTACACCATTTATTAGTGTGTCCAATTTCACACTCCTAGCACCTATTTTAGTATTTCCCTTTCCTCTACATGTATTATAAGATATTTATTGTAATGAATTAATATTCAATTAATATTATGGGTCTTATTCCACTTCATTACATCATCACACTCTTATTTGGGCCCTTAATTCTCGATGTGCCCTTTATCATTTTATCCCAATTTTTCCTTAATCTTGCCCTAATTTCAACTCTCAAAGAATATTTCGTATATCTACACATATTGGGTTGAGACACCAAGATGGATTTAGCATTAGAATCATGATACCTTGCATCCCTATAAATTTGGGAAAAAGTGGTTGGGACCATGGCATCCACAACCATGGTCCCGCGCTTTTTCCCCAGAATTTTGGGAGGATGATTAAGCGATCTTATCCTATTCAAATTTAGCTTTGTGTGAAAATATATCAACTCTAAGTCGGACTAAAGGTGATTTCAATAATGAAATCCCTATATAAGGCATCATTTTCAACTCATTTTCATCTAATCCAATCTAAGCATCTATCCATTCAAGCAATCAAGCATTGAAGCATTCATCACCAAGCATTTTTATAGGTCTCAAAGGCTGCATATTCTTCAATCAACCATTGTGGAGAAAAATTACATCATTCATATGCAAGCATGTATGTGTGATTAGGGTTTTGTCATGTTCATGCCATTTCATACAACATATGTGATTGCATTCAAGAAGCAAAACAACATTATTAGTCATTATAGATCTAAGGTATATCTTTCCATTATTTATTTTAGTATTTTCAATATTTCATTCAAGTTTAATTCCTAAATCGGGGTTTGACTTAGGCAAACCCCTATTCCCAACCTATTTCCCTTCTCTAGTGTGCACAAGAACAAGTACGAGCTACGATCTTCAGAATTGGCTTTATTTACAATGGCAAACAAATCCCCCATTGGAGTGCAAAAAGTGTGGAGGACCAAGGTGGCCACCACCACGGTTCTAAAAATCAGGAGCTCCTTCTAGAAATAGGTTCAAATACTTGTATATTCCTTAGATCCAGGTTTGTGGATCGATCCGACAACTATACCTCACCGTTCATGCATTTTTACTTCAATTTCCAACACATTTACCCTAATTTCAGCATGTTCAACAATTCAATTCAACTTAAGGGAAATAAGAGGCATATCTAAAACCCCCCATGTAATTTGATAAGAATCTAGATCTACTAGGTTTAGATCTATCAAATTCCTATCTTTTCCTAATGTAATGATCCTTAAGCCAAATTAGTGGTTTTACTACATCCAATAGTGGGAACCCTAATTTTTCACCATTACATTTTTGTGAACCCGAATCCTTACACCCTTGTTTCTGATTCATGTTCTCAAATCTGAGTGTTTATTCAATTTAAAATACAAATTTACATTCACAAATTAAATTTCCAATCGAATTTCATAAATTTAGAGGTTAAATTCACAAAAACCCTAATTTATAATTCTAAAACTAAACTTGTGGGTTGTCTAATTTTGGATTTATTGTTTCAGATTTGATTTCATGCATTTTACAAATCGATTTTTCATTCATAGATCTCATTTTTAATTGAATTAAATAAATTCAGAGGTTAAAATCACAAAAACCCTAATTTATAATTCTAAAGTTAACTTGTGGGTTGCATAATTGTTCAATTGTGTTTTCAAATCTACTTCATTGCATTTCAAGTTTCCCTTTTCTTGAATTGGAAAAATGTCAAATTTCTTTTTAGGAGAGGACATTCTTAAGTTGAAAGGATTTAAGATATATGAAAATCCCCTTTATGAGCCTTTCAATAATTCCTCTCCCAAAGTTTCTCTCTCTAAAGAGGACATATTGATGCAAGAAAATATTTTTAACACCTCTCTCAATGATCTCCCTACTTGGGATGAACCATTGGAAGATGGTGTGGATTATTCTCTTAATATGATCCTCCTCCATGAGGGTACCTTGGTGAAAGAGGATGATATTGTGATAAAAGAAGTTGATATGAGTGAGAATTCATTTTTATCTTCTATTTATTTCAAGACATGATTGTCCCTTTCCTAAGGTTTGTCATGAAGATACTTTAGAACAAGAGGATGATACCATTTACCATCTTGTTTTCAATTATCTCTCTCTTAAAGATGAAGAACCTAATCAAGATCCAATCAATGTCATGCATGTTGTTAAATAATCTAAATTTTTTGTTAAGGATGAGGTAAATTGTCAAACTGATTATCATGCAATTTCTTACATATATAATAATGAAATGCTTGATTTGGAAGTTGACAAGAGTATAAAAATTGAAGCAAAATATAATTTGTTAGTTCCTACAATCCTCTCTCCAATTCAAACAAATAAACCATCTCCCACTAAATAATTTCTTAGAGAAGAACTCTTAGAGGATGATTGGTGGTCATTAGATTTCACACCTTTTTGTAGAAAATCTAAGATGTTTGAATTTGATACTCAATTTTTTTTATCCTAACACATGTCTAGACATTGTTTGGGCATCTTTAAACTTCAATCCAATTCCACCTAAGAATAAACCCTCTCTTGATCCTAAATATGGATACAATGGGTAGGTTTTGGGATGTGTGCAACTAAGTCTTTAAATTCATAAGAAATCAAACTCTTCTAATGAAAAGCTAGGTTTCCAACCTCTTCCTTTGTAAACATCCCGTCCTCCATTGTCTAGAGGATCTACATCTTATCATTCCCATATGGCATTCCAACAAGAGAATGCATTGTCCAACCCTCTTCATGACAACCTAAATTCTCTTCATTGCTATAAACTTTAGCCTGGTACCTCGAGATGTCCTAGGACTAGGGCGCCCAATGCCCAGGTCCTCCCAGTGCAAATCCAAATTTTCAGATTCTCTTCCAAACTATTTCAAAATCTAGATTTCTAGTTTGCTGCTCCGAAGAACAAAAAAATAACATAAAAGTAATAGGTGATGATGGATGACATTTTTCATGACATTTTTCATGATCATTTCAAATAACATTCAAGTTCCTATTATGTTGCTCCTTACTATGTGACATTGTTAGCATTACCTATTGAAGGCTCATTGTCATTCATGGTGGTACAATTTCAATTGCAATCATACTTAGTGAGAAACATATTAGTTTATTTATTCTTGTCTCTATGCTTAGGGGGCAAGAATATTATCCTATCTTATCTCTTTCTTCTTGTTGTCACAAAAGTTTCCACCCTTGTTGAAAACTAATGCTCAACAACCTTGTGAAACATGGAGACAACCCTGAAGTGTGGGAGCTTGTGAAATAGGATTGAATCTCTGGAGAAGCCCAACTTCCTTTCCAATTAGGGTGTAGTGTTGGACCAACCCAACACTTGTAAAGCCTATTCTATTGAATTGCAGTGGAAAAGGGAGAAGGAATGCTGAAAGGGAAATAAAAGGTGATACACCAAGATTGAAATGATCTTTCCTCCCCCACCTGTGAGTGCACAAGACATCAATAAAACCACCCAAGGACATACACACATTCCTATCCTTAATCAGTCCCAAAGATACATATGAGATCATAACTTAATAAAATATTGAAAAGGACTAAAACATCCACAAACAATACTCACAAGCAAAATTGATACAACATATGAATCGAACAAAAGACAAATTAAGGACAAACTCATAACAAAGGCAAGATAATTTGCACAAGGTAAATGAATCTAGAAGGAAGTAAAAAAAAAGAAAGGCTAACTTTATTGATGGAAAGGCTAGGTAATTACAATTACAGATCAAAGACTTCTGTAAGAGAAAAAGGGAAAATGACCCTGAGAATATGTTACAAATTTGCCTTTATAGATTAGGCATAACTCTGGTAGAACATTAGGCTCAAAAACCCTAACCGACATTAGGTTACAAAGGAAAGAAATCAGATTGGATTTGATTGTTGCATGTCTGAAGATGTCCTTCAAAGCTAGGAGGAGCCTTGAGACATGACTACACCTGGGAAAGAATAATATTTTCTTGAAAATCAAGGGAGCACTACATCTAGATGGTGTTTGATGTCCTCTATCAGACCCAAAAGTCTTCTACGAGAAATAAATGCGCATGTTCGGCCCTGTGAAACCTCTACAGAGTCACCACAAAGTCATGTATGTCGTCCCACAACATCTACAAGTGGTTGGAGTAAGATCGAATTCGATTTGGGTCACTAATGAGGTCAGAAATAAATTTTGACCAATCAACTCAACAACCACCCTGGGCACTTGTTTAAATTCCAACAGTCACTCCAAGTTTGAATCTCGTCTGTTGGATCTTCCCTTCATGCACAGATGAATGGTAGAGATGAGCCAAAAATGCCCACAAAAAATTCCTCAATGATTGAATAAATCACAACTGTCGATCTTGGCCTTTAGTGAAAATGGACGATAAAGATTGCACATGAAAAACTATTGGCCCCACCATCTAACTGAGCCCAGCATCCAATTAGGCAGACTGGACACATGTCACAATCTTGCAGGATCGCAAACAAGAAATGTGTTAGGGTTTAGGTAGATCCAGAGCAAATACAAATTAACAATTATATGCAAATTTGAATACACAAAGATGAAGAAAAACACAACACAAAATAACACAGATATTTAACGGGGTTCACCCAAGATGGGCTATATCCACAGAACATAGCCATCCAATCTTTTTGTATTATCCAGTAAATCGGTACAACACCATTTCATTGCCTTTTTTACATTCCAACCACTTATAACATGTAATTTTAGGGCAACATACAAAGTCGGCTAAAATTAACCCTAACCCTAAAATAATATTCTTGTAATATTTTCCTCGTACTTGTATTCTTGTATTTTTGTACACGTATTCTAGTAGTCTCATACACGTATTCTTGTATTCGCATACACGTACGAGAAAATCATGCTTTTTACTAGTACACATTGCCTATGTTTCTAATAGGTGATTTGAAATAAGGAACAATCCCAAAACACATTAATTGTTAAGACCCAAAATACACCAAAATCATTTTCAAACAAGGGAAATGATTCTCTGAATTTCAATAAATTTAGTGAAAACCCCAATCCAAGATTGAGTTGGCAAATAAACCACCAACGTCGAAAAAGGTCATCTACCAAGACAAGGTCATGTCTAAACAAGCCATAGACTCAAATCACATTCCACACATAAATTTTAAGAATTTAGGTTTTATTTTAAATTAGAAACAATAATGAATTACCCTTAGCCATAAGATTATGAAAATAAAATAAAATATTATAATTTCATATTTTTTAGTGAGAAAGAAATTATCTAGAATGCTAAAACATTTCCCACTTAAGTGAGCATTTCCATTTGATTTCTAATACATAGTAAGAGTTACAAATCTAATCTTTCATCTAATAAATGCACAAATGGGTATGCTTTGAGATCAAATACATATCCAAATTCATTGATTACACAAGTAATGCTTGATTCATAGATTACTAAGATTTTAGATTTACAACCTTTTCAATAATTGAAACAATGTAATGATATCAAGACATATAGCCCATCAAATTATTGCATGCACTCCGAGAGGCACCATAATAGTTACAAGAAAGTCCATCGCAGTTCCAATAATATAAATCAACATTGTATAAATCTATACCTCTTAACAAATGTGCCACCCTAAGGCTCACCCAAATAGATTGATAGTAATACTCCATGGTCATCAAGCATACGAAAAATATATAGGAGTAACTTCAAACACATAACACAATTAAGTTTGGTTCCATTTCACAAATTGCTTTGACAGAAGAATCATAATTTGCACAAGGAAGAGAAAGTGAAGCCTGAGAAATGGAGTGTCTTCACCTTGGTCCTCTAAGATACAAAGTGGGTTTATGAAGACATGATTATCTCAAGTAACACCCATTACAATGGATGCATTCAATTCAGAATTTCCATCAAGCTAAATAAAAAATACTAATAGCTTGGGAAGTAACACCTCTCACCTATAGTATTAACATCAAGCCCTAAATAAAATCTAAATAGACTTGGAGGTGAGTGTTGTATTTAAGCATTTTTTATTTTAGTTCATCAATTAAACCCATATTATATTAATGTAGTGAATCCAATCATGCTCTTAAACCT
Source organism: Cryptomeria japonica (assembly GCF_030272615.1). NCBI lineage: Eukaryota > Viridiplantae > Streptophyta > Pinopsida > Cupressales > Cupressaceae > Cryptomeria > Cryptomeria japonica. The sequence goes on along the minus strand of NC_081405.1, from coordinate 676,859,570 downwards.
AGATAAAATATAATAGAGCTAGAGAAATCATGACCATTCCAAGTATTTATCTATTTATCCATCCCTAACAAGATGACTTAATCATTCATGTCTATAACCCTATATACAATCAAATAGTTAGAGAAATTATGGTAAATCAAGTATTCACAAAAAAAATTTCAATAATCCTTATGTCGTTTCATTAGCCTAAAGTATTTCCAATGTAATTTTGAAAATAGTAAAAACAATATTTCCTTATTTATTTCAACAATCCTATAAGGTTAGGTCCACCACTAATGGATTGTGAAGCTTTTCACACAAATTCATTCAACTCAATAATTAAAAATATGCAGCGTACCTTTTTCATCCAAATATGAGGAATACACTTCAATCATCATGCAAATTTTATAAAAAATTGACAAGGATTCAAGAAGCATTTTACATAATTCTCAAAAATAAAACCCCCTTGCTATAATTTGCACAATGTAAAGAAACATACCCAAATTTAAAAACCAAGTGTGTCCTTGAGGTCTAAATATAATAAGATTCTGGTTTCACCAACACAATATTTATTTTTAAAAAATTGCAAGGGTTTGGATGAAATTCTCCATTTTTTTTTCAAAACAAAAATTATAGTCTAAGATATACAATATAAAACAAGACCTAATCCCATCCCATAACCCCAATAAAATGTTTTTACAATGAGAAACATACCTACAAATTTTTAATAAAAAAACCAATGAAAATACCTCATTATAATCCATTAACACATAAAGAATGTAGATCCCTTTCTTTATCATAAGAAATCTTTTAGCAAGCACAATCCAAGACTCCTTTTAAATGCATGCTAGATAAAAAAAAATCTTCTCTTTCCTTTTTATGTCCAATTCCAAATTTTCACAATTAAAATATATAACAAAAGAAAATGAATATCTTTTTACATAAATATATGTCCCAAATAACCATCCTTTTTTTCTTCTAGTCCAATGGTAAATCACCTTCTGATTTAATATATGGATTTAATGTTATTTTTCCCATTAACAACTTATTGCCTCTTTAGTTCATATAGGACATTTATGAAGAAACAAACGATGCAATTACGTGTAGAATTAATAAGCTGATTGAGATTGATTAAAGGAGAAATACTCACAAGATTAATTTGATTGCACAACAAATGAAATACTTGATTTATAAGAGGGAAAGTCTAGGAAATTTGAAACTAGAGACATGGTGCTGATTTGGAATGTCAGTCACACAAGGGGAAACATGAGACACAAGGGGAAACATGAGAAATTTGATCCTATGTGGCTGGGCCCCTACGATCATTGAAAAATCATATAGTGATAAATTTTCTTTCATTAAGAATTTTAATGATTTTTAAAAAAAAATGTTAGTGTATGGACAATTTTTTTAAAATTACTTTTCATGAGCTTTAGCTTCTCTTTTCCATGCACAGTTGTTTTGTTCTTGTGTTGTGTTGTATAGCCATAATTGCCTATTATCCACAGTGAAGTGATATTTGTTTTTGTTGTGTGTGGTTTACATCATGGTGTTTTTTGTCCCAAAACAAGAACCTCTATTGGAACCTCCCATTTTATTGTTTATACCATGATCAAATTTTCAACAATTAAAAATGGTTATATGTGTGTCGAAGTTGGTCAATATCAAGATTTTCAAGTCTATAAAGTGTCATGTTTGCATAAATAATCCCCTGAAATAATATAGTAAAGTCAATTTTTATTTATGTTCAAAAATATTAACCTTCTATTTTTAAAGAGCATTGTCATATGAACACATATGGATCCAAAAGTTTACCCAAAACTAGAAAATTGCAAATCCATCTTATTATGAGAAATAGTCATACATAGCCTACAAATAGTTATATATTACATTTGAAAACCTAAAATTGAATTATGAATCTTTAAAAGAAGGAAATTTGCTACAGAAGTTATATTCAGTTTTTAAAAAAATGGGAGATTAATTAGGTACCCTAATCAAAAGTTATGGTTTACCGAAGGATGTTGTGTATATAATTTAAAAGTATACATATAAGACAAAAAAAAATATCATAGCTATGAATGTGAAATTCTGGTTATTTTTTTATATTCAGCAAATATTTATTTCATTTTCTGTTTTGGAGAGAAATTTTCTCCTTGAGATCTTCTCATAGATCTCATTTTCTTTATTTGATTTGCTGGTACTGAAATAATACTGTCAGAGTTGATCTAACGAAGAAGATTGTAGTTGTATTATTATAATAGTTTTATTTTTCTTTCCTCTATTGCACTGTGAAATGAAACTCTATTTCTAAAAAGATAGTTGATATGAAAAAATGAATTCCTTTCTTTCCACTGTATTTCTGAGAAGATGGTTGATATAAAATAAATCTTTTTAGTTGTCACAATGTAAAACGTTCTGATGACATCTTATGTGTTTATCCTACAGACGAATGCCCATAAAATGCCCCTGAAAATGTGTGGACAGAAAATGTTGAAGAACTATCGACTAACTTACTAAACAGGTTACCATGCAATGCTCAGGCTTGTCTATTTCCACCTACCTTACCTCTCAGCATCACCATAACAGTTTGAAATGTAAGATTCAAAGAAGGCCTCATATATCAAATTAGTGATGTATAGGACAAATAGGATGATCAGGACCCATTTTTTTTTTTTTTTTTTTTTTCTTGTTTTCACATCTTGGTCTTGAAAGGAAATTAGGTGACAGAATACAGCTTCCTAATTGATCTATACTGGAGAGTGAATCAAAAAAATTCTTACATTCAGCAGTCAATTTTCATTCCATTTACTAGCTTTGCCTTAGACACAAAACTAATGCCAATTAGACTTTAATAATCTGATTGATTGATTAGCTTCCCCGCCATTATCTTCTTATGAGTATAAAGACACAACACCAATGGATCTGCGAACATATCAGCAAGCCAAGCACACTGTAAACTATAGCAGAGCTTCCATGTACATTCTGTATCATGTCAGCCTTTGTCTGGCTTAAAATGAATCTGATGCTAATTTTAATGCTAAAAATGGCAGATCATTATACTCCAGTTATAAGTGCTGCTCGTGACATAGAAGGTGCTCTTCAAGAGCCAACAGTGCGCCTGCTCAATTATTTATAAGTTTCTAAGTTTTCTGAAGGGTATGCCAATCTGTGGGGAGGCCAACACCAAAATGTTAAGAAGATGGTTACTCTGTTACAATCACAATAGATAGGTCATCCAGTAAGACAGCATTAGTAATTCATTTCCCCCCTTTTGGGTGTTGACAGATTTAATTCAAATTGAATTCAATGGAACGGAATGATGGGGATTGCAGGTAGTGGGTTGAATATTCTAAATTACCAATTGAAAAAATGAGTAATGTGTGTGTCAAAATATGAGTAAAATGCTTTCAACAACTTAAATCGACTAAGCACCTTTCGCCCATTTGAAGCCAATGATGTTTAGAGGCTCCGATTCAAATCCTGTACTCTTTAACTGTAATTATAACTGTAATTTGTAATAATTCAAGTGCCTTGCGAAGGAGATTGACCAACAAGAGCTGTTTAGTCCATGTATTGAACAAACAGAATAAAAGTATAAAACAGAGCATATAACAGAGCACATAACAGAGCATATAAAAAAACACTTATTATATTATCTGCAATTTAAATTACAAATACAAAGACACTGTTTGAATTTATATACTTCATTCATATTTAAAGTGCAGATAATATGAAAGCACCTAAAATGAAAAATCTGGAAACTAAACTAGTAGAAGTTTCCTGTGTTGGAAAAGTTAAATTACATGATCAAAGGTGAAGAAGTGGCAGCATGTTTAACCAAAAAGTTTCTTCCACCAAGAAACATAACTGTATAGTATAAAACAAATGGCATAGACCAGAAGCATATATGCTCTTCAATTCAGCCCAGCACATCTAAATTACAATGATAAAATCCTTCCATAAAAACTACCTAAACCTAAATGGAACTGCTTTTACAATTCATGATCAAAAGGAATTCCACTAGACGGCAACCAAGTAGCCCCAGAAATGAAATTATCAACACTAAAAACATTGACCTCCTCTACTCTTTTAGTGACCCTGTAACCCCCCCATCCGACTCGCCCGTCCAACTTTGAGCCGGGTCCGCTGTTCATATACTCTCCAAAATACACCCTTTCTAGCCCATAATCTTCCGAATCTTCCGACCACTCCAGCCAGCCGGCTGGGTGGATTACATCGCCTAAGAAGCTCTGAATGATGACTGTCCGCGAGAACAGTTTCCATGGCTTTCCAAGATAAGTGGATCTGACTGGAGCAAGATCTGTGGAGGCCACAATGCTGCAGTTTTGAATGGAAATGCCGGTGTTCTGGTTGGGGTCATTTCTGCCTTGAGCAGTAATGGTGTTGGTCTGATTGCCCATTGGTGCTCTCACAATAATAGTGCAATTCTGAAAAATGGCAGCAGCATTGCCCAAAATGAAGTCTACAGTGCCATAAATATTACACTCTCTGTAGAACTGGCGGAGAGAGTGAACATACAAAGTGTTCTGGCCGATAAAGTTGCAACGGTAAAAGGCTGAAAGATCAGCTCCCACACGTAGAGCTACGGCTTGATTCTTGTGCGGCCCTGCAAAGTTGCCGAAGGTGATATCTCAGGCAATAAATCCCTTGCCAGATGCAGCTGCATTTACAATCAGATTAAAACTTGTTAGCACCTCAGTCTTAAGGAAAAACAGTTTGAAATTCAATTAACCAGAAAAATTTGCAGATTTCTAAAACCCTGTATAGGAAGAAATTGACAAGTGTTTCCAGATTTCTAAAACATTTACAGGAAACAATTTCAAAATACATGAAAAAAGATTTGTGACTACCTGATATAGTAGCCAGCAAATTTGACAAAAATGTGTGACTGTCAGAGAGGAGCCAACAAATTTGACAAAGATGTGTGACTGTCAGAGGAGCCAACAAATTTGAAAAAGATGTGTGACTGTCAGATAGAGGAGCCAGCAAATTAGATTTTAATAATCTGATTGATTAGCTTCCCCGCCATTATCTTTTATCTCATTGATATAAAATAAATCTTTTTAGTTGTCACAATGTAAAACGTTCTGATGACATCTTATGTGTTTATCCTACAGACGAATGCCAATAAAGTGCCCCTGAAAATTTGTGGAGAGAAACTGTTGAAGAACAATCGACTAACTTACTAAACAGGTTACCATGTAATGCTCAGGCTGGAATATTTCCACCAACCTTACCTCTCAGCATCACCATAGCAGTTTGAAATGTAAGATTCAAAGAAGGCCTCATATATCAAATGAGTAATGTATAGGACAAATAGGATGATCAGGACCCATTTCTTCTTTTTTTTTTTCTCTTGTTTTCACATCTTGGTCTTGAAAGGAAATTAGGCAACAGAATACAGCTTCCTAATTGATCTATACTGGAGAGGGAATCAAAAAGAAATTCTTAAATTCAGCAGTCAATTTTCATTCCATTTACTAGCTTTGCCTTAGACACAAAACTAATGCCAATTAGAATTTAATAATCTGATTGATTAGCTTCCCCGCCATTATCTTTCCTACAGGTAAATTAGAAAAGAAAGAGTTAAAGATTATACCAAAGGTTGCAGAGGCAAAGGTTGTGAAGCCGTCCTTGACATTTTTACTGGATGCAACAATAGTCCGGTCGCACCCATCGCCAAGCAACATCACATTCGTCTTCTCCTTGTAGAGAAGCACATTTTCCTCATACACGCCAGCTTTGACGTAGACAACATACTGCTCACTGCCATAGACGGCACGTGCATGAGAGCCTCTCCAATGGTCTTGTACTGCCCGCTGCCATCCTTAGCCACAGTTGCATTCACCTGCAACTCCAACGCAGGCACTTGTAACAGCCTCCGATCGATCCGGGACATCCACAGAGGAAAATAAAACCCAGACCCAGGGTGAGGGTTAGGGTTATTTAACAGAGGACGCCCAGAAAACCCATACCCAGATCCAGGGTGAGGGTTATTAAACAGAGGACGCCCAGAAAACCCAAACCCATTGTCCTTATCAGGGAAGTAAAGCTGGAACACGTACAGAGCATTGCTGAGAGATCTTGACAAAGACTGACAATGTTCCTCCACCTTGGCCATCACTGTCCCCGTCGTCTCTCTGAAACCATCCAAGCATGTCTCCACATCAGTGAGAGCCGCGCTTATCCATGTCTTGACATTTGCAATCTGAGCCTTGGAGGGATTCATGGCCAGGTACTTCTGCCATCGACCGGTTGACGTGATCCACAGCATCTACGAACAGTTCAATGCAATCTTCGAAAGCCATGAGTTCTGGAAACTCGGAGGCTGCTTTCAAAGTCGCCTTGTATGCTTCTTGGGCTCCACTCAAGCTCGCCTTCACAGTAATATGTGCAAGATTCTTGGAATTTGCTCCTTCATATGATGATTGAAATGCTGAAACACAGGCCTCAGGGTATGGTGTCTTCTTGCAGCTGGAGTCGATGAGCTTCCCTCCGCTGCCATTGTGGAAAATCGCATTGCCCATCCAGGCGGCCACAGACATTGTGAGTATTGCTGCCGACAATACCCACACGACCTTTGCTGAATAGCTACCGAACCTCATTGTGCAACAAAATCGCTTTCGGTAATTGAGCAGAAATCAAATCAAATCGCTTGCAGTAACTATAATCGCTTTCAATAACTTTACAAATGTCAAATAGCATCGGGAGTTTGAACCCAGCGCGCAGGAGTCCTTATATAGGAAATTCTGCAGAGGTTCAAGATTTAAGATTCAAGATCGGGAAAAGGGTGGTTATTAACCGCCATTTCTAAAATGGACAGGTGGATAGAGATTCAAGATCAGAAAAATTATTAACCGTGGATCATCTTATTCCTTAATATAATGGATAGACAAAACTAACTGATAACACTCACTGCACAAAGAGTAACAGTCTCGTAAGCACTTTAAAATTGATTCAACGAATTACACACTAGATTTATTTTTAACATTGATTCTTGAAAATAAATGTCGCAAATATTTTATCTCAATTGAGTATGATAGTTTGGATTTGATATAATTTATTATTAGTTTTCATGTTTAGAATGGTAAGCATTGTTTGATTTAATGATTCCTACATTAAATTAAATTTGATTATTCTATGTAGAAATTGATCTTTTACTATTCCGAGTGTTAATAAAAGAAGAAACAAACAATTTGACTTTGGTAATTTTTGCTTAGGATGATAGTTTGGTTATTAAATAATAAAAATTAATTTTCTTTTATGTGCCAGCAATTTTTTTTATATGGATTGATTTTACACAACCATGTCATTGTTTTGGTTTATGCTATAATGGTAGATTGGGTATTAAATAATAAAAATAATAATTCTATTTTATGTTATAATGGACAACTACGTGGTGTGTATGATAAAAGGAGAATCAGGTTTGACGTTGGAGTTTTATTCAGGAGTGTGTGATTCATAATTGGGATCTATTCATCCATAAATTGATTGTAAAAATAGAATAATCAAATTTCATGAGCGTGTGATCCATAATTGAAGATAAATGATATTTTCGGACAATAATATCTTCCAATTTAGAGGCAAATTGTGGGCTACTCCCACAATATTGATTAGGATGTATTCTCATACAAAATTAATATTCATGTTATAAAAAATTTAAGCAATAAAATTAATAAACCTATTATAACTAAGAATTCCATCTAAGTGATAGATTGGTAGATTCAACAAATTTTTAAATCTAAATTTAATTAGATGTCATCTTATCTTCCTAAATTTTCTAGAGCCAATTTAGTGATGTGTTTTTAGGCATGACAACTAGATTCTGATTTGGTTTCTAGAGCAAATTTAGTGATGTGTTTTTAGACATGACAACTAAAAGTTTGGTGAGTACTCCTAGAAGATACTGTGACAATAAAAATGACATTTCCTAATTCATTTGTGTTCACAACTACGTTGATAGCAACGGTTATTTGATGATGAGTAATATAAATTTAGTTGACACTATTAAAGGTAATGCAGATGAGCTCATAACTTTTGACGATTCTTTCTCCATGCTCTCGCTAAGAGAGCAGGGCCCTTGAGAAGACTTCCGTTGACCATCTACCTTCAAGTGTTCACCATATTCGATGAAGCCCTTGGGTGCTTATGGACAAACAAGAATAAGGTAGTTTAGTTTCTATAGCACTTACAGTGTAAGACTTGCAACTCATCCTCCTTGATTGGAGTTTAGTTTCTATAGCACTTAAAGTGTAAGAACTACAACTCATCCTTCTTGATTGGAGTTTAGTTCCTATAGCACTCACAGTGTAAGACCTGCAACTCATCCTCTTTGATTGCTTCATCTTGAATTTTCACCAGAACCTACTGATGCTTGCCTAAATTTGGCCTAGACATAGAATAGGTCCTTGAACGAAGATGCTTTTCATAGCCTAAGTATCTACTTTATCACGAAATTTCTTAACATACTCTTCCAGATACTGGATGACATAGCAAGGCTTAGATCCAGGCAGTACTGAATAGGCAGAGATTCCATGATTCTTAAGTGAGAACAAGATTTGATTCTTGAAGGTTTCTGCAATCCATCTTTGTCAGATAAAACATCTCATTCAGAATGAATGTTGGCAGCGTAGATTGGAAGTGACTAAATTAACATCATGCCAGGAATAACTAGCTGCAGTGTAATATCTAGATTGCTAAGAGTCCCTGCATCACATGTATGGAACGATTGCTTTTTCCTTAGCTTGAGATAACACACAGGAAGGACCAACAACATAGTTACCATGCTTGAAGAATTTGATTTGTTGATAAGGCAAAAAAAAATGCTAAAATTTATAAAGGAATTGAAAAGTCTGAACCAAACTATACAAACATGACTGCTCCAAAAAATACAGATCCCAATGGATTTGAACCAGATCTGGCCAGATTTTAAACTATGCCTAACAGGAGAAGAGAAAAGAGAAACTTCCATTACAATTGTGCATGGAGGAGTTGTTTTGAAGCTCAGAGTAAGACTGGAAGTTTGAAAGACAAGAATGGGAAGGATTGTACAAATATTAACTCGGATTTGAGAAAATATGGAGAAGCAAATGCAGAGGGTTGGAATGAAAGCGTTTTCATAGGAGATTTCTTAGAGGTACAATAGAATGTCCTCTCCTAATGACATGAATGACCTCCTAGTTGATGCTAGATGTGTAATGCTCTGCAATCTGTCAAAAGGTATTTGGATGAACTCGATCAAAGTTGCAAACAACACCTAGATAGATCGATGGCTATTAATGATTGTAATCCAATCTTATATCAATAACATATACACGTCATATTAGAATATAGCATCAAAAAACATTCATGCATTCAACTTTCAAGCACGTGAAAATGCAAGCAAAATCATCATTGTTTGTATCTTCACTGCTTTGAGTTTGAGATTAACCCATTTATACAACTAGCCCGTTCCTAGCAGCAATTTATCCTTATTTATAAGGAGAATGGCCTGCAATAAGCTACCACTTTTCTTCCTACCTTAGTGATTCCTATCATTTACAGATTGAGATTTTCCCTTTAAACAATCACGAGTGACACAATGATAAATCTATATAAACCTTCAAGCAACCACTTTTGTAGTAACGTATCCTTTTGGACAACCTAGATTCTAGAACCAATCGGTTCCAATACATGAAATGCAGGAAAATAAAAAAATGAAGTAAGGACACATCACAAAATAGTTACAACTATAAAATTAACCAAGCCAAATCAATTATTTACACTCTACGTCTTGGTAAGAAATAAGGTGGCAAACAACCCACCTTTCAAGCACAATCTCCTTTTGCATGAAGCCACTAATCCTCACATGACCTAATGAATAATGCCACATGGTGTTTGCCTGTATCATTCACAATAAGCAGATTGTGCTATTACACTCAATCGCTTTCAATCAAGTAAAATAATGCAGTATGGCATATCACTAGATCTGGGAGCTACATGAATTGGCTTGATACTACTAATCTTGGAATGAAAAAAAGGTAATTAGGAGAAAAGGATGATTCTTATGAATGCATCAGGCATCCAAAATGTCAACTTAAATAGGGTTTGGAATGGGGATGTGATAAATAAGATAAACTTGATAGCCAAATTCCCGAAATCTGAACAAGGGCCTCCTTATACTGACTCTGTATTAACAGTAATAACATATAATGCAAGAGCATGAATCTAATATAAATTCCTTAAGCACCTAATCAGATGTCTATGGAAAAACAAAATGAATAAACAATGATTCTCTTAAAGATTCCAGAGAATCGGTCTTAACAGAACGCATATTACTTCCAAAATTAATGAATCGATCTATCAAAATTACCTTGACTCATCCAGAAATTAGAAATGGTTGGTTTGCCTTCTTCCACTTTCCCACAAGACCTAACACGTTCATCCGTTAGAGCAAAGAAATTTTGTAGTGAACATCATATTTCTTCACTTTTTTGTGTCACTATAGGGACCAAGGCGTGGAGGAAAAACAACAAGGCACGTTAACTGTATTTCCTGAGAATTGTGATCTCATGGTATGCATTAATTGTAGGAAAAAAGTGACAAAGTTCTAACAAGCGAACCCAAAACGTAAAAGCCAGAAAGGGCTCTAAAATACCAAATTATCCTCAAAGAAAAAAATGCTTCAAATTGCAGAGATGCACAAAAGGATTAGTGGGGAAACATTAACATTTCAGAACTGTGTGAATGTATTTATATCCCCATAAGTGTGCATTAATTTTAAAGAGAAAATGACAGAGATTGGGGAAACATTTTAGAACTTACCAACAACTCAAAGGCAGGTGTAAAGCTATATTACCCTCCTTACGTCGTCCTTTGCCTATGTCCAAAAAACCTGACACAATTATCCTCCTGCTGCTCTCCTCCCTGTCTTCCCAAAAATTTCCTAGTAGAATTAGAAATAGCAGCGTGAATAAATTCACCTCTAGTAGGGGAAGAGCACCAGGTCATAGCTAACTTCGTGCACCCACAGATCTTAAACGGTACATCGGATTTTAAATTTATTTATTTAGTTGTCTTCGTATGCGACTTAGCTACATATAGCTATTGATATAGCTTCTGGGTGGTAACGATGCACACTGTGGAATCAGTTATGCACACAAAGGTCAAAAAGTACACATTTCAAAGTGTCCCCTGATACCTAACTAAATATGTTCTAGTAACCGTCAACTCAAAATCGCTAGTACTTGTTGACAAATGTCCCAATAGTGGTGCACAAATGTCTCAGTAGTTGTACACAAATGGGACAAATGTTCCAATAGTTGTGCACAAATGGACCAATTAATTATAAAAAATGATCGGCTATTGGTACAAAACAAATTTATTAATGGTGTTTTCACTATGACGGCTATTGGGGGGTCAACATGACAATAAGGTGACGGTTATTGGAACTATGTTATCTATTGGTGCTCTTCCCCTAGGTGCTTCTTTTCTGACGCGTCTATTCTGGTTCCAAAAAGATAGTAAGGAATGACTAACACACGTGTTAGTCGCGCGTTTTACACCATCGATTTTGCAATTAACGGCTGCGATTGACTAACCTGTCACTAACACGCTGTACAAAAAGTCTGTTTTGGAGCTAGAATAGCTTCAGCCCTTATTTTCCCTCCCGTGCTATTTTCCTAGATAGAATGGGGCGCATGGCAGATTCTAGAGAACACTTGCTAGACATATTAACAATAGTGATCTCTTATCATCAATGAATGTTCTTAGAATACTTTTAATTTTGTCTATGTTTATTCCTTGTATCTAGTTCTTGTTTATGATTTTTGAAGGTTATCTTTCACCCTATAAAGTTTCAAGCTTACAAACATTTGGAGGTTATGTTAAATGATCTTGAGACATATGGGTTAGGGGCATATAATATATAACTTAGATCAGACTTGGGTAAATCTAGACATAGAGTTTGAGGTTTTAGTTTTAAAAGTTATCTTATCAAGATCTTAACATTAATAAAAATATATTGGATATGAACAATTTATACTATCTTAATATAATCATTTGTCTACAAAATATAAATCCTTGAAATTTAATCCACAATAAGTTCCTATGCATTAAAGGTCATTGCCTACATAATTTAGGCAAAAGACCCTTATATTGTACTAAAAGATTAAGTTTTAGAAGAGAATCATAACCTAATATACTAATACACATCAAATATTTCTTGCACAAATAATATTCTAATAAGTTATCAAGATATAAACCAGAAATGGTCTATCGAGGAGCTTTCAATGAGTGTAGCAAAATAGGAGAAGAGCAGTGGAGAAAGATTTATGTGGTGGATAAGATCTAGAGTAAGGGCAATGAGCATTTAATGGATGTGAATTCTCCATCTTCCTTTTCTTCAAGTGTAAATAGGATACCCTTGAGGAGAAGGAAAAGATGGACGAAAATGGCTAGGGAGTTCGAATATAAATTTCATGTAGAAGGGAAAGATCGATAACTCAGATCTAGGGATAAGAGGATTCAGAATCAAATAATCAATGCAGGGGACATACAAAGATTTTGCAAAGGAAAGAAGAGAATGCCACAATCCAAAGCAATGGCGATTCCGAATCAAACCCTAGTTTCAGTCAAGGCAAGATTAGCAGAAAGAGCTTCTTTGTTAAGTGGGCAAGTAGGCAATTTGAGAAGACCAAAATTTGGGAGTGGTGGGAGAAGAAGGGAACCTGTGAGAACTAAAATTAGGGCTATCCCCAACACATTTTTCGTTATAGAATGTAAAATACCAAAACAAAAGAGGGAACTCATAAGTGTGAATCTTTTGCTGGAAGGATTGGGATTCTTTATCAAGAACTAGGAGACCTATTTCAACCCTTGGAAGCAAAATATGAATCATACTCCAATGTGTTTAAGAATTTTCAACCTTCTTGTTTGAGTATTGGTGTGAAGGTCCCCTACGTAGGATTGGGCACTTTGGTTGAAATCGATATGTATATTCTCAATAATATTAACATGCCCTTTACTAGGTCATGTGTGGTTGTGGATTTAGAAGAAGGGTTTTGGGAAGAGTTAGAGATCATTGTTGAGGATGGTTCCTGGAAGCAGAAGGTGATTTTGTAAACCCTAGTAGACTATACCAAGCTATTTAGTTGGGAAAATAACAAGTCATAGGAAGAACTTCATAAAATAGAGAGAAAGGCTTGACAGAAATGGCAAAAGCTATTGGATTCATATATATTGATGCTATAGGTCTAGTACCTTCTCCACCACCAAGAGTAGAAAATGGAGACATTGCAAATCCTTAGGCAAAATATGAGTAGTAAAGATAGGTATTGCACCTATAAGCCTAGAGGAAGAGTAAAGCAGAAGGATGCCCTAAATCAAAGTGTTAATTAATTGTTGACATAGAACAAACTGGGGGCAACATCTTTGCTTCATTATCCTTCAATCCATTGAGGAAAGGCACCTCTGTTGTTTATCATGAAAAATCTAAAACTTGTTATGTAGAGAACTTTCCTAAGAAGTCTTTTATGGAGAGGGAATTGAGGGAATCCTTTGAGGAGGATATTGGAGGATCTCAAAATTGTATGGATGCTATAGGAGAAACCATTCTTGATAATGGTTTGGAGGAAAATTTTCTTAGAGAGTTGTTTGGGATTTCTAATTGCAAGTATTTTTGTATGGAGGAAGATGAGATGGTGTTTGGACACTTAAAGGAAACATGCAAGGATCTCTAGGAGAATTAGGAGATTGAAGGTAAACCTTCCTATCCTTGTCCTAAAGGAGGTAGAGAAACGAACATTGACTCAAAGAAAAAATCAGAGAAGCTGGGGATTAGGCAGAAAAAAAGGAAACAAGACATCACCTAATTGCAGAGAGAAGAAGAAGACATGTAGGAAAATGAATTAGGAAAATCTATTCATAGATGGAGACACAGACTTGGTCAAGCAAAAATTACTTGGATGTTGAGATTAGGGAAGGGTGCCCCCCTTTCCAAGGAGCCATGAGGCTTATATCATTAAATATTGGGGGCCTAAACACCCCTAACAAACAACAAGTGGTCAAGAGTGGATTGGAAGGATTAGAAGTAGACATTGTTCTCCTCTAGGAAACTAAATTGACCAACAGTAAAAGTGTAGTGCAAGAAAATAAATCAAAAGATTGCAAAGTGAATGGGTTCAATCGGACGGTGCTTTGAGTGGCTTAACAAATTCGTGGAAGCCTCAATATATTATAGTGGAAAAAGTTTTTAATAGTAGGAATTGGATATGTTGTAAAATCAAAAGCTTATTTTTCATTTTGTAGTTCTCTTTGACAAATTTATATGGCCTATATTATTACATTAACAAAAGGGGTGCCTGGCTAGAAATCGTCACATCCCGAAATTTTACATTTTATTTCATTCCAATTCTAGGAACTTTACTTTTAACAAGGGAGAGTATCATTTGGGAGAGGAATATAGCCGAGTGGTAATTGTGTTGATGTCATCTTGAGTCCTTTGAGTACTAAACTGCTAGTGAGTTAAAGTAAGTACTTTGGTCTTTAGTTTTAGGTCTTTATCCTCGTTTTCCTTAAAATCATCATAAAACCCTAATGTCGGTCTACCATCAAGTCAAACTGCGTAGGACATGAACGTTGTTGCAAATTTGATTATTTTGTGAACTTGACATTTCCATAATATGAGTGATACATATATGTTCACACGTAAAATAAATACACCTATAGTTATATGAATATTTTTATGGGTATGTATTTAATAATATTATTATTATTTTATTTATCAAAATTTATTGTTTATTTTGTATGCATATATAAATTTGTAAACACACACACAGATATATATATGAAAAAATAATTAGTAATCATCAGTTTTATAGGGGGTCTTGATTACGATTCCTTGCTACCATGTGGTGGGAGGGGTCCTTTGATCACCACATAGTGGTGGGGGTATATTGATGAAATAGCTATGGGGGGAAAATTTGTACCCCCCCCATAGTGTATTTACAAGGGCCCCACCTTGTAAATACACTATGGGTGTAATGCCCGCCAAAATACCCTAGAGAAATACACTAACTAACATGCAAATAGAGATAAATTTATTTCACTCATCTACTAAATGCAACCATATATAACTAACTATTCTAAGTAAAATATTCATCCATTAACATTTAATCATCTTAACATAATCACAATAGTAAGTAAAGCAAGTGGAAATAAACACAACATCAATATCATGATACATCTAAGCATTCCCAAGGACATCTCAACGTCATTACCTAATCCTACTCATAAGCAATGACATAACAACATAAACATGATAACACATTAATTATAACATCACTTATCATCAATTAATCCTTTATCATATCCAAATGCAACTTATATATTTATCCTTTCATTATGATATGCAATTATGTGATTATTTAACCATTATGAGATGCACTCTTCATTAACATATACCTATCATGATATGCTTACTCCTTAGTGCAAGACTAATCCCTTTCTTAAGTTCATTTTATAACCAAATCCAAATGCATACCATTATTAGTGTTGCTTTCTCATATGAAACTATTACTAGATAACAACCATGGAATCTAATCCAATTACAATAATACCATGAAACCATTCTATTTCAAGTATAATTTCTTTACAACATCTAAGTACATGAAATTCATTTACTTTCAAGGTATCACATTACTTGTTTCCATTACTTAAATCTTCTACAAGAACATCCAAAATGTTCTATAATAAGAAGAATCCACATCCATGCATGAAGAATCCAAGAGAACATCTTAATGATTGAAAAGTACCAACCACCCGACCATGTGGAACCAAAGGAACCACCGCCCATGCTAGGAGATGACACAAGATCTCACTCTTACTCTAGATCTAGGCTGACACCTAACAACCAAAGGAAGACTAACACAAAATACACAAGAAACAAAAGATGCAAAGTCATAAAAACCAATAAGAACTCCAACACAAACCTCCAGAGGTGACACACCGACAAGGCTCAAGGCACTAGGACTTATGTATGTAGGAAAAAGAGTGTCATCACATGCAACACAAGGGAACTTGGGCACATTCCCAACCATCCTCGATGCACATTCCCAACCATCCTCGATGTACATGTGGAGCCATCTCAACCTTAATGGGGTAAGGGAGATTAGCTTACTTGGATTACCAAGGCCTTCCCAGTCCTATCTTGGTCTCTACTGCTAGCAAGGTAAAGGGTCCCACACATTCACTTCTTCTCTTATTAAAATTAGTTATTCTACCCAAACCCAAGAATTATAATATTAAGTTATCACTTGATTACAAAGTAAAACTCCCAATGAGATAACCGATGATCTAGACCCCGAGTAACCTGGCTCTCTACCCCCTTGCAATCCCAGTCACTCACTTGGAAGCCCACTCCCCCTAGCATTCACCTAGACCTTAGGGTAACAACAAGGCAATGCTAGGATTCCCAAAGATACTGAGAGGGGGGGGGGGGGGGTGAATCAGTATCTAACCGGTATATCAAATTACTTGATTTAAAATATGAAAAACATATTAAAACTGAATACCGATAAACCAGAAATAATGCAGTAAATAAGAACAATAACAACAACATGAGAAGCACACCATAACATAGTATTTTAACGAGGAAACCCGGTGTGGGAAAAACCTCAGTGGGATTTGTGACCCACAATATTCGCTTACTGGCCAATAAGGGAATATTACTCTTTACAATAGGGGCCTACACATGTAGGAAGGCCAAGTGCTTAGAGCTCATTGCTCAATTACAAAAGAAGTCTCACTGACTTACAAAAATGGATTATACTAATCCAATGTCTTGTACTGCTTCTGATTAGCATCTGCTATGCTAGATTCTGTACTGGTTTAAGCTCTGCTACAACATAAACCCTTAACCAATAATTCACATATTAGGTCTGCTATTACTTTTCCATACTTCGCATCCTATCTCTTTCTTACAAAATGATCTACAATGATCTCATACATATATGAGTCATATTAAAATCCACCATGTTGGCTTACAAAAGATTTTACAATTAATTACAAAATATATTAATACAAAATTGTTGTCGGCCAGGATGTTGGTATTCTTCCTTTTCGCTGCCGGTGTTCTGTGTGTCGGTGTAGAGTCTGTCGGTGCTGGTGCTTGTGTCTGCCTACTGGTATCACATGATTGCAAGGTTGCCATCAATGACAATACCTTTAATCACCTACAATTTCTCATTGGAGTGTGCATTTGCCAACAATATCCCCCTTTGGCATTGATGGCAACACTCATGAGAAAAATTCAAGAATGCATCCGAAAACTGAAGTCCAAAAAAAACTTTGGCAAAAATCCAAAAATGCGTGCTCCCCCTAAGCAGATAATCTCTATTTCCTTTTGACCATTTTTCTCATCACACTACTCCCCCTTTGACATCAATGACAAAGGTTGTCATTTGCTGTCAGTGGAGTCCTGCCTAGATTCTTGTAACCAGTGGGTTACAATTTGAAAAGTATCTGTCAAAATCAAATTTATACCATTACTGAATATTTTGTTGTCTTTTATTGCCTCTTGTGTTCTTTGCACTGTATCGGTGAGTATGTGCATTTTCTCTTCCGGTGTCTTCAGTCCGGGAACTAGAGCCTCAGATATTTCTTTTCTCAAAGAAATGAGGTATTCTAGTCTTGGACCAAGTCTGCATTTCAAGTCCTTTGCTTTATCCTTTATTCTCTGTTTGTCATTTTCTAACTTCTTGATTTTCTCTTCTAGCTCTGCAATCTTCTTTTCTATCTCCAAAAATGAATCCGATGATCCTATCAGATTGTCAGCAATATTGTTAATCTTGTCTTGTGCTTTGTTGATTTCCTTATCAAGGTCTTCTGTTAAGATATTTGTCTTACAAGTGTCCCTGTACAGTTTCTTGAAGTCAAAAATTATTTCTCCAAGTTCCGGTAATAGGGTATCCATTTTCTCCTTGTTCTTCTTCACAATTTCCTCAAAGAATTTCTCTTTTTCTTTAATCATTCTTTCCTTAAATGTATCCTCATTTATTTGATCAACAGTCAATATGTTGCTGGTGATGAACTTAGACAATGTGTCTAGTTGACCTAAAGAATCCTTATTATCAACAATACACTTTGGTGAGATATCAATTTAAGAATTAGAATTGTATCATCAATAGCCTTATAGGCTTATGCATTACATTCTGTGATCTTCTTTATTGAATCCAACAAGACCTCTGTTATATTTGTAGATCTGAATTCTGCCATAGATGTACCAGATGTTTGTCCAACAGTCTTTACAATAGCCATGCTACCGGTTGTGGCAATCTCCTTACTTGATTCGACCTCTAGTAGGTCAGTCTGTGTTTGCATTTCTACAAACAAAGGTTTTTGCTTTTCAGTTTGGGTTGGTGGCACTGTCTCTGTCTGAACCTGCGCTTCAACCTGTACCTATTTTGGTTTCTCTATCTGTATCTCAGAGGGTTTCTCCATGTTTTCAATTGTCGGTTTCTCAGATGTAGTCTCAGTTTGTACCTTTGAACTCTCTTTTGCCGGTTCTTCAAATGGTTTTTCAGTTGTTTCTATCGGTTTCTCAGTGGTATCCTCAGCTGGTTGTTCTTCCTGTGTAGGTTTTTCTATGCTTATTTTAACCTCTGCAACCGGTGACTCAATAGTCACATCTTCCTCCTTATCTTTAGTGGTTTCTCTATCAACCACAACATTTACTTCTTGGGTATCTACATTCACAGTATACAAAATTTCAGACTCAGGATTTGTATCCTCTAGTGGAGTCTTCATACTCTCTGTGGCCTGTTGACTGTCAGTAGTAACTACCAGTGGAGTATCTGAAAGAGGTGGGGGCACATTGTCAGTTATTTTAAGGCTTGGAGGTTCACCACCTTACCTTTCTCCTTATCTCTATCCTTTTGATATACTTTAATAGTCTTTGGTTTGAGTAATTCTTCTTGTTTTTCTTTTTCCACAAAGAATATATCCCATGCATCTGTTGTTTCCTCAGAGACTTCCTTTACTCTACTTGCCATTAGTGCTACATGTCGATGAGCAGTAGAGAATACTATCCGGTTTGCTTCACTGATTAGTTTATCAATTTTGTCAGTTGAGTTGACTGGATGTACTGCAAGTAGTTTTTCAATCTTAATTTTCTTGTCCAACTCAACAATGGCTAACCTTCTAGTTTCAAGTTTCCTATACAGATCATTTGGAATTTCATCAACAATTTGCATAAAAAATTCTTGTATATATCTAAGTGTAAAATTACACTGTTCTCTATGCTTTCCTTATCATCAACTGATAGTGTATTGTATATTTTGTTGATGTTCTTTAGCTTACCATCTTCTGTAATTTCACTAAGAAGTTTGTCTATTGGAGCGATATCTTGTTTTACCTTCTTCTTCTTAGGAGTCATTTTCTTTGTTGGAGGCCTTACTGCCTGTTGTTTTGGTCTAGTTCTTTTTGGTGTAGGAGAGGGTACCGGTTTGGGTTTTCTTTTCCTTTCTACCCTTTTAAATACTGTCGATATATCACTCTTAGAAGAAGTTCCAACCGGTGAAAGATGAGTTTCTAGTTGAGGTGCTTCCAACTCACTTTCACTTATACCATTTTGTCTCAAAACATCTTCCTTGATTGCTTTAGCCTGCTGGGTTCCTTTCCTTATGGTTTCTTCAACCTTCTTAACCCTTTTCCTTGATTGAATTCCACTTTCTATTGTTTCAGCATTTCCATAAACTTCCTCAATAGGTTCATTGGGTGCTTCAAGGAGGGCTTTTGCATAAGTTTCAATAATATTATCATCTATTTCATAGCCCATTTCAATTACCTAGATAGTTCTAGGGACAACTGCCTCCATCCAGATTTCATCTTTCTTGATCACAAAACAAATTTCCTTCTGATATTTATCCACAATAGCTTGTGACAGTCTTACTCTAGTTTTCATTCGAGTCTTCAATGCTTGAAAATGTTCATTTAGGTTTTTCTATCGGTTTTCTCCCGTATTGTTCAATAGATCCAACAGTTGTTTTCCTACCAGAATGTCAAAACCAAAATCTCTTGCACCAATACCGGGTACTTGTTTTGTTATGTACAACATTAGACAAACAAGCAAATTTCCAAATCTGAATGTTCCTTTCTTATCTCTTTTAATCTTTCCTAGATTGTCTATCAACTCATCTTTGAGCCATTCACATACATCTATCCTTGCATTATCATTAATAATATCATAGGCACTTTTGATACATAGGCTAGAAACTGAGTTCAACCTATTTGCATGAGTAGCCTTATAACCGAAGATCATACTAATAAATCTGACATTTATGTCTTTTATATTGTTTACCCTTAAAGACCTTTCATCAAATGTTGCACCGGTTAGGTTTATCACTGTGTCATTTGAGACCTTCTTTGTTTTGTCAGGTCTGTTACCAGTGGAAGGTAACCCTGTTACAGCTTTTATTGCTTCTTTTGTGATTTTATGGATTGAATCAACCAGAAAAATTCACCATGTACTCTGCTTAACACAATCCTTATGATATCCTTGGGAAAATCTGCGATACTAAGAATTTCAGTAAAACCTAGGGTTTCCACTATTTTGTGTTCTGGCTTGACATTTCCAGACTCATCAGAAATCATAGTCTTATACATATTCTTAATCTCATCATTACCTAATTCCTCAATATGATAATGTATATACATCCTAGGGTCCTCAACATATACTACTCCCTTAGGAATTTGAGAGAATGCACCTATGCTATCATCTTTCTTTGCAATTTCAGGAACCAGTTGGAATACGGGTCTAGGGCGCTTAACAACTTCAACAACAGTAGGGTTTGCAATAAATTCGGGAGTGGATGAAGATGCCATAGCTATAAATACCTCAATTTGCCTTAAGGATGAATGCTTTGATGGATTGCTTCACTTCTTCACTTAGAATGCCTTCACTCGGGAATTTTTGCGCTCTCGAAGATTTGAATGCTTGGTGAATGAAAAAGGAGCCAAAAAATTTGCTTAATAATGTTATTTTCTCCAACTACCACATTTAATGCTCGTCGGTTAAGTCGCAACTTAACTCATCTGCCGGTACAAAAATAATTTCAACTTCTCACCATCAACCGAGGGAATAATAACATGTTTTTCATTTTGTTGCTAAACCCCCAAAGGATTTTTCTTCAGTTAGATGAAGAGTCTCCTGTTGGTGGAGTGTTACTCTATTCTACCAGTGGAGGAGTATTCCCATCAACATTCTGATCTGACTTTCTGATCCATTGTTTTGAGAATTCTTGCTTTACCTCTTCAACCTTTTCTTTACCTTTCAAACTAGGACCTTTGGTATTTTCCGGTGATGCCTTACTTCTACAAAATTTTGCAATATGTCCAATTTTGTTACAAGCATAACAACTCACATTGTTCTTCTAAATAGCTTTCCCATATCCTATGTCGGTATGTGTTCTGCATTGATTAGATAAGTGTCCAAACCTTCCA
Source organism: Cryptomeria japonica (assembly GCF_030272615.1). Lineage (NCBI taxonomy): Eukaryota > Viridiplantae > Streptophyta > Pinopsida > Cupressales > Cupressaceae > Cryptomeria > Cryptomeria japonica. The sequence continues at coordinate 676,838,093 of NC_081405.1, read as the reverse complement.
CAAATATAACATCTTACATTCATTCTGCAATTTTATGAATTATGACCAACTTTGTTGCATTTAGAACATTGACCAGTGGGTGTATTAGTATTTTGATGATTGATAGATCTACACTGATTTTCTCTATGACCATACTTGTTATAGTTAAAGCATTTGTCATTAAATTTGTAAGCAGTAGGTTGTCTTACTGGTTTGCTATGATCATGATTGTTTGCAGTACCAGAGCTTTCACCAACTTCAAAGCCAAGGCCATTTGTATCACCATTAGGTTTCTGATTCTTCAGCATGTCACCAAGTTCTTCTAAACTTTTCTTGAATTTCTCCTTGTGTTGATTTCCAACAGTCAGTTCATTCTTCAAGATTCCTTTTTGTCTCATGAGTTCAATTATGTCCATTTGTGTATGCATCAGATCTGTTTTCAACATATCATTTTCATGACTGAGTCTTGTGTTTTCATTTCCAGCATCATTTAGTCTTCTAACCAAGTCTTCTTCATTCTTCTTTATGTCTTCAATTTCTTTACAGAATCTCATAGTCATATCCTGCATCTCATTCTTTGTTGTATTGATTTCTTGTCTTAGCTTGTTTACCAAATCATTAAGAGTTTCCTTTTCATTTTCCTCATTCTGCATCTTTTCACAAATTTCTCTCCTCTTGTTCCTTGCAATAGTAAAATTCTCTTGAAGTGCTTGAATAATATCCTGAGCAGCCTTCAGATCATCCTCAAGTTTGATATTCTTCACTTTTTTTGCATCATAGTCTATAAGAGTTGTTTCCAATTGCTTTCTCAAGTTTTCCATCTCTACCGGTGACAAGATGTTCCTCAAGTTGTTAGGCTTTTGAAAATAGAGGACCAAGCTCTGATACCAATTGTTAGGATTCCCAAAGATACTGAGAGGGGGGGGGGGGGGGGGGGGTGAATCAGTATCTAACCGGTATATCAAATTACTTGATTTAAAACATGAAAAGCATATTAAAACTGAGTACCAGTAATCCAGAAATAATGCAGTAAATAAGAACAATAACAACAACATGAGAAACACACCATAACACAGTATTTTAACGAGGAAACCCGGTGTGGGAAAAACCTTGGTGGGATTTGTGACCCACAATATTCGTTTATTGGCCAGTAAGGGAATATTACTCTTTACAATAGGGGCTTGCACATGCAGGAAGGCCAAGTGCCTAGAGCTCACTGCTCAATTATAAAAGAAGTCTCATTGACTTACAAAACTGGATTATACTAATCCAATGTCTTGTACTACTTCAGATTAGCATCTGCTATGCCAGATTCAGTACCGGTTTAAGCTTTGCTACAACATAAACCCTTGAACTATAATTCACATATTAGGTCTGCTATTACTTTTCCATACTTCGCATCCTATCTCTTTTCTTACAAAATGATCTACAATGATCTCATACATATATGAGTTATATTACAATCCGCCATGTCGGCTTACAAAAGATTTTACAATTAATTACAAACTATATTAATACAAAATTGTTGTCGGTCAGGATGTCGGTATTCTTCCTTTTCATTGCCAGTGTTCTGTGTGTCGGTGTAGAGTCTGTCGGTGCTGGTGCCTGTGTCTGCCTGCCAGTATCACATGATTGCAAGGTTGCCATCAATGACAATACCTTCAATCACCTACAATTTCTCATTGGAGTTTACATTTGCCAACATGCAATGCACAAAACCTCTCAGCATAACCATGAGCTCACAATAATACAAGACCTAGCAACCAAGGTATCAAATCAATCAACAACATACCATGCAACATGGAAACCATCATATAAGAGTACAACCAAGGAGCCCGACTATAAGATAAACTCATATACAAGCCAAATAGTGAAAATAGCAAATAATAAAACAATAAAATAGACCTGGAACATCTAAAGTATCAAAAATAACCTTTGGGTATCCAAAAATCCGAAACAGAAATCTCATAAATCACCAAAAATACAAAATAGACAGAATAGCGCATATAACACAGTAATCATATAGCACAATAGTGCATATAACACGAAATCACATATTTATAACATGAAGTCACACATTTATAACATGAAGCAACACATATATAACACGAAATAGCACATATAACACAAAACAACACATATATAACACAAAACAACACATATATAACACGAAATAATGCATATAACACGAAACAATGCATATATAACACGAAACACCACGTATATAACACAAAACAATGCATCTATAACACAGTATAGTGCATATAACACGAGAAATAGCGCATTTGATAAAAGAATTAGCACATATACAATTTTCGTGTATTTGTTAAAACTCAGACACGAAACCGTTAAACTTACAACAAGAAAATAAATTCAAATAGACTATATTAAGTCCCAAAAATGGGCTCAAAACAACCCAAATATTAATCCACAAACTATAACCAAGGATAATACAAAACATGCTGACATGGCATCCAGATCAACCAGGCACAGGCAAAACCATAAAACATAATATAAGGCTCAATAAGATTCCTAAAACAATCACAAACCCAAATAAAGACTTAGAGATACAAATTACTAAACTAAAATAATCAATCATCATACATAAAGGATTCTATAATACACAGACATGATGCATTCATGGCTACACACAACCTATACCAAAAATATTTCCCCAAGCTATATAATTTAACCTTAGGATATAAAGGGCATATGAAATATTTCCAGCAAAACTATATAATAAATTTTATTTTCCCCCAAACTACCCGAAAATTGTCTTTGTGAGCAATCACATAGAATACAATCTTTTTTGAAAATAAAGTACTTAGGAAGAAAATTCCTCCAACCTGGATAATAGAAGTTATGGCCAAGAATCTAATGAAGAGCAACCAAAACAATCCTCAAGCAACCAAAATCCAAAGCCAAGCCGAATACGCAAAAAATTCTTCCCAGAAGCCAACTCAGGTGAATGCACAAAAGACCCATTAAATAGAAAATCAACCAAAACCCAATGCAAAAGTCGGCCAATAGAAATATTATAAAATAATATATTTCCTACCTACTAACCCACATAACAATGCAAAAATAATATGAAATAATATTTATCTAACTTACCGTGCTCACAACCAATGGTAAAATAGGGTTGGTAAGTAATATGCATATTATTTTCATATACCCATGTAACAAGAGACATAAGCTTTTAATCTAAAAGCAAATGAAATAATAATAAACCAATCCCAATAAAAATAAATTTAGGGGCTAATAATAAATCAAAAGCCACAAATTAAATAAAGGCTCTAATAAATAAATCATTCAAAGGTATATAAATAAATATCCACAATAATCAATTAAATAATAATTAATCCTTAATATCAATAAATAATCCTTGATAAACAAAGAATAAATAACAATACCAATAATAATAATAATCTCACATTAATATTTAAATATTTACACCAACTAATTATTTATTTTATTTTTATAAACTATATTAATCTATTAATTTAATTTAATATTATTAAACTATATGAAACAATTTAATCAATTAATTAATAATTAAACCAATCATTAAACACCACACTACACAAGCAATCCCACATAAAATAACCCAAGGAATCACTAGATGCCCACAACAACTCACACCAAAACACTAAATTGACAAGGGTGATCAACTTATACCTAGAGTATAGGGTGGGTTCTCATGTCACCTCCGATCAACTTGCCATTGGGATAAGACACGCTCAGACCTATGGAGCCAGGTGGAGTCGGTGTCTAGTACTTGCAAACCTATCACCACCAATACGTATACAATGACATATGCAATAATATATATATATATAATAGGAAATAAACAAACAAGTGATAGAGAATTATGATGACATATCATGCTCGCAATGAGTAATATGAAATCATCTCTACTCACATAGGCAGTCACACATTATAATATTAAGTTATTGCAAAGGATCATAATCATGAGATAGGGTTAGTACATCATAAGATATCACCAGATTAACATAGAGAAACATGATACACACATAGGAATAAACACACATATCAATCATCAAAGCATAGTCCATCAACATAATAGTCTAGAAATGTCGTCATCCACATGCAATCATGATGCTAGCACAATATAATATGTCTAATGTCCACAGATAAAGCATCTAAAACATACATAAATCCATAAACATCTAGTCAAAGCATCATAAAAATAGTCTAAGCTATGCCAATATAATCTAATGATGCTAAAAAAGGAAAGACAAATTAGGAAGAGGCACTACAATGGGGGATGCAAATTTTCACCTCCATAGATGGCATTGTATGTTGATGAGTCTGAGCCAACCACCACGAATAGAGAGTAAATGGATATGCCAACACCACATGGTTATGTGAAGTAAAAGGGCTACCACTGTTTTAAGTGGAGTGTAAAGAGTGATGCATAGTAAACACCACATAAGTGGTGAGGGATACATGCACTAACAACCCTTGGAAGAAGGGGGTAATTTAGGAGTGGTGCGCAGTAGGCAGTGTTGGGATCCAAGAACACTGAGAGGTTGGGGGGGGGGGGGGGTGAATCAGTGTTATGCCGGTATGATAAGATTTTATCCTTTTATACCATACACATATAAACCAGTAAACAAATAAACATATAACAATAAGCAAATAAACCATCCACATAAATGAACACCATAACACACAAAATTTATTCGAGGAAAACCTCCAAGAGAAAAAAACCATGGTGGGATTTGTCACCCACAATGTCAGTTCACTGGCGATATGAAAAGATATTACATATAATGGGGGCATACACATGCAGGAAGGCACACTGCTTAGAGCATACTACTCATCACTAAAGAGCCTCACTGACTACAAGCTTTCTACTTAAGTAAAACACTGAAAATGAACTCAAGAATGCATCTCCTATGCCAAATAGAGTTCCGGTTCTAGCTCTGCTCTGTACTGGTTCATAAACCCTGAACACTACTAAAGGTATCTCTTCTCCTCCAAGAATGCTTTCCAAGCTATATAAAGATCATTGCATGATATAACAAGAATGCTTTCCAAGCTATATAAAGATCATTGCATGATATAACATTCATATACAAAATGATCCTCATACATATACTTCGCACTATAGAGTTCTGCTATATTCTCCTACATCCATATCATGTTAATATATCATATATATGTCTTTCAAAATGACCTAGCAAATTGACCTATATACCCATTACAAACAATATGCCTTATGTCGGCTTATAATACATTACAAAAAGATATTCAATGTTGGCCTCGACAATAATTACAAAATGATTTATTAAATAAATCCTCCTTGATGTCGGCTTCCTTGAAGTATTAATGTCGGTGTCGGTGTAGCCCTGAATGCTCCAAAGTTGATGTATGTCGGTATATGCCTCCTAGTGCCAGTATATGACTTTCATCTGATGTTGTTTCTATCAATGACAACAAAATGAATCCAATGAGTGTCAATTGCCAACAATCTCCCCCTTTGGCATTGATGGTAACACTCATGCGAAAAATGGATTCCCTGTCGGTTCAACTGAAATATGATCCCCCTGAGCAATACACTCCTTCTGATATCCTGATATCTTTCCCATGTGTTCTTTTCTGGTATTTTCTGATATTTTTCACATATATACATACTCCCCCTTTGACATTAATGCCAAAGACCGGTGAAAGAATTGAAAGAATCTCATAATAAAAGAATAATGAATACTATTAATATCACTGGAGCTTAACCAACTTCAAGATTTCTGGGTATGCCTTATCTAATAACTGAAGATATGTATCCCATCCAATTTTGAAAGTTTCAGAAATGGATACTAGTCCACTTAGTAAGTGTGCTATTGTTTCCTTCTCTTTGACTTCTACCAGTGTGGGTTTAGCTATCATGTCCATGCACCCTCTCTTATGAAAACCCAATGAATCTAATCTGGGACTTACCAATCCTTTAAGAATTCTTGCCCTGCAAATGATCTTATCTTTCTCTTTCTCCAAAGCAAAAATTTGGTTCTCCAAGGACAAAATTTGTCCATCAACAGATGTGGTCAGTGTAGTTAATCCATCAAAAGAATTAGCAATGTTAGCTATCTTGTCATATAACTCCTTCAATTTTCCATCTACATTGGCTGTAAGAATTTCTATATTTCAACACACTCTATATATATGTGTACATTGTTTTAAATAAACCTCAATAAGAATAAGTTTGTCCTCAATTTATTTCTTCTCTGTATCTATGATCTGATCAAAAGCTATTCTTTTAGCTGCTATGAACTTTTCCAAAGCCCGTCGATCTGCAATCTGCTTCAAAGATTGAAAATTGTTAGAAATGTGATCTGTTAGAGTCTTGAGCTTGCCAGAAGGGCTTGCTCCATCTTCAATCTGACAGTCAGGTATCAATCTGTGCAATACTGTGACCGATTGATCAATTATTCTTTTATCCTATAGTACCTTCCTTCAGTAATTTCTGAGTTGCCATCATCATCAATTCAGTTGGACTCATCTCAGAGACTGATTTCTTCTCAACCTGAGAAGTGTCAATTGCCAAAACCTTTGCCGGGGAATCAGTTTTAACTGTCGGTATAGACTCAATTGCTTTTACCTTATCCTCCTCAACCTCTTTTGCACTGGTGGCTTCGCCACTTGGTGCAGTGGTAGTTACTGTCGGTGGAGTATTATCCACAATATTTATAGTGTCCTATACATTTCCTTGCTAAAAAATGGTTTGTGTTGGTACAGATTGTAGACTCTCCTTTACTGCCAGTTGTGTCTGTATGTCTATAGTTACTGCCGGTTGTGTCAAAATTGGAGTTGAACTGCACAAAATACCTTTCCCTTTTGATTTGTTAGGAATGGTGGAAGTTGTTGCTTTTGCAAATTCTTCTTGAGATGTGAGAAAATCTGGATTTTTCTAAAAGAATTTGGTCCAACCCTTGCTGGTCTCATTTATCACCTCATTTACTCTACCCATCATAAGCCTTATCTGCTAGGGTTTACTACTAAAAACTATCCTATTTGCAACATCTATCATCTTTTCATTTCCTCATTGTTTACATCACCATGCATTTCTAAAAGTGTCACTTCCTTAATTTCCCTATCCCTCTTGACAACGTCAAGTCTTCTAGCCTCAAGTTTATTATACAAGGATAGAGGTATCTCCTTCAAAATTTCAACTAAGGCTTTCTTATAGATGTCTATATACAATAAAATAGCCTCTTCTATTTCATTTTGCTCATTTTCTTCTAAGTCTTCATAATACCTTGATACATTTTTCAAAATTATATCTTTTGTAATTTCATCAATAAGCTTAGCACGGGTCATTGTGGTCTTACCGGTTTCAATATCATCACCCTTCTTCTTTTTGCTTGGGGTTGCCGGTGTAGGTGTGGCTGGTTTCCTCTTTTGCATAGACTTCCTTGTCGGTGGTGGAGGTGCAGTAGATTTAGTTGCCTTTGTAACAAGTCTCCTCCTAGGCTCTGCTTTCTTCTGCTATGCCGGTGGTTGTACCACTTTCTTCCTTTGTACCCTTTTGAAAGCCAGAGGTTCATTGTCCTCATGGTGAGAGTAAGAAGTGATATGGGAAATGAAAGCTTCAGGCTTCTTCACTTCAGCAGTAGTAGCCACTGTCGGTTTTGCTTCCTGTTTGGATCCAGATCCCAATTGAGTGTCTATCTTATGAATTACATCTTGAACATATGCAAACATCTTTTCTATTTTCTTCTCTCTTCTCTTCCTGTTAAAACTGGTTTTCACTTCAAGGTTCTTCTCTCCCGTTATACCAAAATGCTTTGTTTTATCATCTAATGGGGCATCTAACAACATATTTGTATAGAGTTCAAAAATGTTGTCATCTACCTCATATCCAAGCTCTATAATCCATATGGTCCTAGGTTCAATTGCTTCCATAAGAGTTTCATCAGTTTTTACCATAAAACAAATATCAGTGGAGTACTTCTCCACAATGTTCTTTGATATTCTCCCTCTTTGCCTCATGTTTTCTTGGAAAGTTTTGAAATACCCCCAAAGTTTCTCATCTCTGTCGATACTAAGACTGGTGATTGCTTCCTTGATCTGCATACCTACCAGTATGTCATGAGCCCAACGCTTCTTCCCTAGACCGGGTAGCTCATTCAGGAAGTAAATCATTAAACAAACAATCAAATTTTCACATCTAAAAGTGCCTTTCTTAACTCCCTTGATCTTTCCAAGGTTTAACAACAATTCACTCCTCATCCATTCACATAAATCATACTTTACATCATTTCTCAGCATCTGATATGTAGCATGAATGCTTGAACTAGCAACATAATTCAATCAGTTGGATTGAGTTACCTTATAACCTATTATCATGCTTGCAAATTTCATATCAGTGTCGGTGATTGTGTTGATCCTCATTGATCTGCTATCAGGAGTTGCACCAGTGAGTTTTTCGACCTCATTGTTGGAAAATTTCTTGTTAGGTTCTTGTCCGACTTTGGGTAAGCCGGTGACTACTTGAATAGCCTCCTTCATGATCATGTAAGGTCGATTCAGCCAGATAAACTCATTGTGAACCCTTCTTAGGATGTATCTGATGACCTCATTTTTGAATTTTGGTATGTACAGAATACTGGTATTTTGTGGGCACTTTATCATCAATTTTGGAGACTTTTAAAGTGGGAATTTAGAGAGAAAATTCTCCCGAAATCGAATCTTTTGTTATCCCATTTGGATGTTTCCAATTTATTGAAATCAATAAATAAAATAGTAGTTGAGGGAAAGGATACGTCAATATCATTTGATACATGGAAATATATTCTCAATGTTCGGGAATATGATATTTTTCTTTGTATCTTCATTGGATTTTTCTTTTATATTTCTTGCATAATTCCCTTATTGTTGGTTTAGTTTTATAGGAACTTCTATCTCATCAACGTTTTGCAGTATAATTACTCCTGCTTTAACGAAGTAGGAGAAATGATTAGATCTTTTAGAATGCTTAGAAATTTTTCTAATTTAAATTGGTATGGTTCTTGGCTTACATTTCTGGACTATACCGAGATGGAATCGGATCCTGATGATATAGGATTATTGCTACTATTGAAAATTTGGTATGTCAAAAATATTAAATGGCGTTTAAAAGACTCTAGTCAATTTCACTCAATTGTAAAAACAATTTTGTATGAATTTGAAGTGGATGATTTCCTTTTGAGAGAAAATAGATTGTTTTTAGTACAAGAACAAATCTCTTACTTTGAATCGAAGTTAACTCCCCCTATTGGTTTCTTTCATGAATATTTTGAAAAAAGAGAACAACCGGGACTTCTTTACTTTCGATATTTAGCTAAATTTATTCAGCTAGGCCTAACTCATAGAATAGGCCTAATGAACTCCGAATTAAATTCATTGTTTTTAGCAGAAATGCCGATCTTCGCTGCTTTTTATCAAAAGATTACTTCGATACCAATTCACTCATCTTTATCTGATCAAGTGAGATTTTACCCACTCTACCCGGTACCATCCCTTTCGAATCGAATTTTGCTGATAGGGCCTAAGGAAACTGGACGATCGTACTTGGCTAAAAATTTAGCAGCAGATTCTTATTTACCTTTGTAGTCACATAAATCTGTCCACTTAATTAAATGAATATTTAATATTTATTTGATTATTTAACCATCAATTAATAATTAATTAAATTAATATATTTAATTAATTCATCTTAACCCTCTTCTCCTATTAATTAAATAAATTATTCAATTTATTTGATTTAATTCACTTAACCAAATTCAAACCATTAATTAAATAAATAAATCATATTTATTTAATTAAATCTTCTCTCACATTTAAATAAATTAATATTTATTTAAATCCCCCAAAATCCCACCTCTCACATTTAAATAAATTAACATTTATTTAAATCACCTTTATCCTCTACCCACTTGTATTTTCCTACAAAAGCAAGTTGCACAACTATTTTAAATAAATTATTTATTTAAAATCCTATTTATCCTCACCCACTTGAAACCTTTAATGGTTTCCCTTAAAGTCTTCAAACTTGATGGCTTTAAAGTCTTCAAACTTGATGGCTTCCTTCTATAGTCTTCTTAAGCCTTTAATGGTTTTCCTTAAAGTCTTCAAACTTAATGGCTTCCTTTTAGAGTCTTCTCAAACCTTTAATGGTTTCCCTTAAAGTCTTCAAAACTTAATGGCTTTAAAGTCTTCAAACTTGATGGCTTCCTTCTATAGTCTTCTTAAGCCTTTAATGGTTTCCCTCAAAGTCTTCAAGCATTTTAATGCTTTATCTTCCTTTTTCTCATTTAAATAAATTAATATTTATTTGAATATTTATCCAAATGCAAATTACACCATTTAATTGAAATAAATGATTTTATTTTAATTGAAAATACCAAAATTCCTCCCACTTGCATTTTCCTACAAAATCCACTTGCATGCCTAAACCCCTTCTAGATTCTTCTAAACCTTTCCTAATTAACCTAATCCATCCCCTAAATATTGTCACATTCCTAAGCAAATTGGAGTCACTTCTCAAAGACTCCAAAGTCTTTGAAAATCAATTAATGCTTTGTGTGTTCAACAAATTAACCTCTAAAGTCTTCCAAACCACTTATGGCTCTTACATGACCATTAATGGTTAATTCCACTTGCACCCATGGTTAAGGACTTTGACCCCTAACTTAACCCTCGTGTAACCCATGTGTCTCTTCAAAGCATTTATTTCTTTGACTAGGGTAACCATCATGTCCCCTCAAGCATTTAATTCTCCTTATCTCTCCTCTCAAGCCTCCTCATGGTGACACTTGTCAACATGGGATTGGGTTGAAAGTCTCACATGGATTGAATATCTTTCAATCCTAACCCTTGTTAAGATTACTCAATCTTAACCCTTCATTTCCCCATTTCTTCTATAAATAGAACCCTTCTCCTCAAGCAAAAAGAGAAGCATTAGAGTATTGTTGTTATACTGGTATTAGCATAGAGCTTTTTCATAGCATCACTATCTACACTTGCACAACATTTGCTTATCATATTCAACCATCTTGAATCTCCATATGGCATCCATGGCTAGTGCTAAAAGCTGAGAGCTACACTCATTTGGGACTTGGAGAGGAGAGGAACAAGGGAGGAGCAACTATGAACATCTTGATTAGCTATTTTATTCTATGTTTATATGCTTTCTATTTCATGCTTAATATCTCTCTTGATATGCCTGTTTAGGATAATCTTTTGTTGCTAACACTAACGTTTGTTTCTTGTGCTCTTGTGTGTGTTGCCATCAAACAGATTTTCTAATCCTTTTTGCAGAGCATCAACCTTTAATAAGAATATCCCCTAAAATTTTTTTGAGGCAGCAGAAACTTCTGTCTCGCTATGAACCCGAGTATACATCTTCAGCTAAAAAATCATACCTTGAGCATGAAAATATCCTTAGGTCTCTCGACTGGTCAGGCAAGCCAAAAGACGTATATGAAAAAGCGCATTATGATAGAAAACCCCATAAGTTTTTGTATGACTGAGTAGGGGATCCTAACCCTCCAGAGTATTTTGCGAGAAGAGTAATCCAATTCGTGTTTGCACTCAAATTGGCAAAATTGATGTCTCCTTGCGTCATATGGATTCCAAGGATTCATGAACTGAATGATTATTTCTTCCTTATTGCATTATTGATAGAACTCCTCGGGGATCCATATAATGCGATTGATGGTGAAAAAGAAACCACCAACAAACAAAATATTGTTGTTATTGCTTCAACTCATATTCCAAAAAAAATTGATCCAGTTCTAATAACTCCTCCTCGTAGTAAATGAAGATTTGATACATTTATTAACACTAAAAAGTTGCCTGCCCCTAGCCATGCTTCATAATTGGAGAAGCGAGCGCCGTGAAAGTACATCCCACTTAGCCAAATAAATATTATTGCTAATTGACCAAAATGAGCACTAAATACTTTGCGGGAGATATCTTCCAAATTATTGGTATGGCTATCAAAATCGTGAGCATCAACATGTAGGTTCCAGATCCAGGTGGTAGTATTAGGTCCCTTGGCTAGTGTCTTTGAGAAATGACCGGGTTTAGCCCATTTTTCAAAAGAGGTTTTAACAAGATCCCTATCCACTATGATCTGTACTTCTGGTTCCAGTTCAATTGCTTTGTATTCTGACTTGATGGTTTCAAAGTCTCCTAGTAGCATGGATTGATACATGCTTTTAATGTCCTCTGTGCCCAAATCCTCTAGGGTGCAATGAATGTATTCCCTCACATCTTCAACATACATCACGTCTTTAGGAACCCTATAAAATGCTCCCGCAAAGTCTTCCTTCTTAGCAATCTTGGGAACATCCTTGAATACGGGCCTTAGCCTATCCTTAACTTCGACAATGGTGGGATTTGCAATGAAAGTAGGAGCTAAAAATCTAGATGCCATTTCGAAGAATATCTGAAAGTGAACGCCGGTGGAAGATTGAGTGCTTCTCAGATAATTGCTCAAAATCCTTTCACAATGCTTTTGCTTGCTCTTAATTTGCCTAAAATCCACCTTTTCTTCACTCTGAATGCTTGAATGCTTGGTGAGTGAAAATGAATTCACTTACCTTTTTTATCAACGAATAAAACCCTAATCTTTCTCTGTAATAAATGCTTTGAACAACCCTAACTGATGTTGGTTTCACAGTCTTGTGCCGGGTGAACCTTCATCAATGATGAACACAACTCTCTAGATCTCCTTAGATCTCCTCCAGGGTAATATGCAAGATTTTGCAATGACTTTTCCAACCCCTATGGCTTATGCCTTAGTTACCGGTGGAATTTTCCTGTCGGTGGAGGAATACCCTGTTCTATCGATGGAGTTACCAGTGCAGATCCATCTCCACTTGGTTCTTCAGATTTTCCAACCCATCTCTTGGTGTGATCTTGTTGTATTTAATCTACCTTCTACTTTCCTTTCTCATTATCTTTATCATTACTAACCAGTCGAGTCTTGCTTCTACAATACCTAGCAATGTGACCTATTTTGTTGCATGCATAACATGTAACATTGTTCTTTTGAATTGCTTTGACATATCCAGTATCATTTCTTTCCCTACAATGATTAGCAAAATGTCCAAACTTTTCACATGCATGACATTTAACATTCATTATGCAATCTTCTGATCTATGACCATATTTCTTGTAGTTTGTGCATTGACCGGGAACATAATTATAGTTTGATTTACTTTATTTCTACATTCTTTAGCCATATGCCCAAATTTATTGCAAACAAAATATCTACCATTCAATTTATAAGCATTAGATTACCTTACTGGTTTTCTCTGTTCTGATGAGTTCTACATATCGGTTGTCTGATCTTCATTTGCAGTTTCAGAGCTTTCACCTTGTACAAATCCAAGTCCTCTAGAATAATCAATCTGTCTTTGTCTTTTCAATAAGTCATCCAACTGTGCAACACTGATCCTAATTTTTTCTTTATACTCACTTGCAGTAGTCGGATCATCTCTCAGAGTAGTTATTTGTCTTTCAATTTCTTGTTCATTGTTTCGGGAGTGTGCCAAATCAGTTTTGAATAGATTATTCTCATGAGTCAATCTACCAAATTCATCAAATTTGTTCTTCAAATATATAACAATATCATCTTCCTTCTTCTTTATATCCTCGATATCTTTTGATAACCCCATAGTCAGATCTTGCATTTCATTCTTCATGAGCATGTTTGCTTGACTTAGTTTCTAACATTGTTCCTTAAGTGCATTCTTCTCCTCATCATCCGAGTTTTGCAGAAGTTCTTTTCTCTTGGCTTGAGTTGATGATAACCTTTCTTGTAGGATAAGAATGAATTCATTAGAAGAATTCAATTCATCTTGCAATTTCAAGTTCTGTATCCTTTCAGAATCATAATCCTTAAGAGCCATCTCAAGTTGCTTCTCCATAGCCATGTTCAAAGATTCCAGTTTCAGGATCTTCCTCAAGTTGTTAAACCTCTTCCAAGGTACTAGGCTCTGATACCAATTATTGTGATCCAAGAACACTGAGAGGGGGGGGGGGGGGGGTGAATCAGTGTTCTGCCGGTATGATAAGATTTTATCCTTTTATACCATACACATATAAACCAATAAACAAATAAACATATAACAAGAAGAAAATAAACCATCCACATAAATGATCACTATAACACACAAAATTTATACGTGGAAAACCTCAAATAGGAAAAACCACGGTGGGATTTGTGACCCACAATATCAGTTCATTGGCCATATGAAAAGATATTACATATAATGGGGGCTTGCACATGCAGGAAGGCACGCTGCCTAGAGCATAGTGCTCATCACTGAAGAGCCTCAGTGACTACAAGGTTTCCGCTTAAGTAAAACACTGAAAATGAACTCTAGAATGCATCTGCTATGCCAAATAGAGTTTCAGTTCTAGCTCTGCTCTGTATCAGTTCATAAACCCTGAACAGTACTACTGATATTTCATCTCCTCCAAGAATGCTTTCCAATCTATCTACAAATCATTGCATGATATAACATTCATATACAAAATGATCCTCATACATATACTTCGTATTATACAGTTCTTTTATATTCTCCTATATCCATATCATGTCAGCCTATCATATATATGTCTTTCAAAATGACCTAGCAGACTAACCTAGATACCCATTACAAACAATATGCCTTATGTTGGCTTACAATACATTACAAGGCCTTGACAATAATTACAAAATGATTTATTAAATAAATCCTCCTTGATGTCGGCTTCCTTGAAGTATTGATGTTAGTGTTGGTGTCTGCCGATATATGCCTCCTATTGCCAGTATATGACTTCCATCAGATCTTGTTGCCATCAATGACAACAAAATGAATCCAATGAGTGTCAATTACCAATAATCTCCCCCTTTGGAATTGATGGCAACACTCATGCGAAAAATAGATTCCCCGTCGGTTCAACTGACTTGAGAGGCTATAAATAGAATAGCCTCGAGAATTTAAAGGGACTTTTCTAGGGAAATTTTTATCATTGTGAATTTGCAAAAGATTTGTTTTATTTTTAGGAAGTGTTGGAAGGGAGAAGATTATCCCTATCCTTTTTAGAATAAAATTTAGAAGAGGGTTCCTTTGAGTTTATTTTGTTTGAATAAGGCATGGATAAGTTTGAGAAGGAGATTTCAAGGAAGGATTTTGAGCCTCACGTTCTTCCTTCCTCGTCAGTCTTCAAGGCATTCAAGCACGTTCTATGTTTTTGCTTGATAGCTTATTTCTTGAACTTCTAATGTCTTTCTTGGAAATGCGAGAATAGATATATTTTTATGTAGAATCATGTTGAGAGAGATTGATATTGTTTAAAGAAGAAGAAATGGGAAATTGGTGCAATTTATAAATTATGCCTGTGATTTTCTTAGTTCAATATTACATTAAACCTCATTCTCGAAATGAAATTGTAATTAAAATTTATGCAAGTATATTGAATAGGTAGTCAAAGATAGAGATATTTGCAATATTGTAATGCATGAGAGTATTAACATACATAAGTATTTATTTGAGTAAATATACTGTGGTTATATGTATTGGTTCTTAGTTTTGGCAAGGGAATGTAATTTTGAAGAACTAGGAACTCTAGAGAGACTAGTGGGTCATATAATCCTAGTCAAGGAATTTATTATATTCTTGTAGACTCTATATGTCATGTATAGAAGGTATACCTAAGACGAACTTAAGTTGGACTAAGGGTAGCGACTCTATATTCCAAGTTGTAGTTACAAAGGGAAAGTTCATACCATCAAGTGTTGGTGTAAGCAAGTAATTTTTATGTTTTTGGTCTTACTATTTTTACTTAACAAACCCAAGTAAGACAATAGTCTCAAAGCTGAGTAAGAAGTGAGTGAATAGTGTCGCATTTGTCAATGCATACAACAAGTCGGTTCACAAGTGTCACCAAAACATAGACCATCCAGAATGGTCATACTTAGTTAGAAGATAGTCTATAGTAGTATGGCTAGATTGAGATATGTGGCACACAACACCATTACTTAGATGGTACCACATATGTCCCCTTGTCTATACTCCTCGTGAAGGGTAGTGCCACTTCCTGTAGGTATGTGTGTGGGTTACCATTGGTCTGTGGTTGGAGGTGTAGCACCTAGATGATGCTCTCCCTCTTGCAGTTGACTAGTTGAGGCTTGCGAGACAGATACAATACTTTCCTAGTGGGTATATCTAGTAAACATTTATTTATGCCACGTATTTGTTTCATGATTTCCAATGCGATGAAATTAAAGAAAATATTTCTTTCATTGTGATTTCTGACAAAAAACATTCAAGTATTTTGGTTGAATATATATTTATGTTATTAAGAAAAAGAAGTTATGCTTTTATTGTTGTTATGAAATTTATCTTGTGTAAAAGTAAAAGTATTTATTTTCATAAGAGTTTAGGTTTTGGGGTCGTTACAAAAATAGAGCATGAAATTAACTTGTGGCCTCAAGAATTCCATATCTTAGGAGGCGATTTTAGTGCAATTTTGAAATAGATTGACTTAATTATTTCTTCCCACCCAAGTTTATGATCATGGATTATTTCTTGAATAAGGTCGAAGCTTCCACAGTGGAAGTAACAAACACTAGGAAATCATTCCTTAGTTGGGATAATTATATAAAGAAGAGTTGGTTTTCTCTCAAGAATCCTCTGATTAGAGGTCCAAGAGGCTCTGACTCTTAAACTCTAAGATACTCCACTCAATGAAATAAATCAGATTGGGAATGGTATAAGATTAACTTTTATGGTGTTTCCCGATGCAATTCAAGTGTGTTGGGAGTTGGTTGCATTATGAGGAACTGGGATAGGAAGACATCTTGTAAGATGGCTAACCACATCTCTTCCACAAAATACAAATAATATTGCATAATTTAAGGCTTTGGTTCTAGGATTGAAGAAATCCAAAGTTCTTGGACTGAGGAAGGTGGTGGCTAAAGGTGACTCAACATTAGTGATCAATGCTCTTAAAAGAGAATGTAGACCTAATTGGAAACTTCAAGCTTTTCTTGATCAAACACTCCAAATATCTAAGGATTTTAAGTTGTTTCATTCTAATCATATATTTTGGGAACCTAATGGGGAGGCAAACTCATTGGCCAATAGTGTAACAGATGGAAATGAAATTTGTATGTTAGATGATAGCAATATTTTTCTACGTTAGTTTAGTTGGGTTTGATGGTAGCGCTAGTTCGAGCTTGTTCTAGTTGCAAGGACTTGCCCTTATGGTACTTGGTTTGGTCTTATACAATTTTGTTCTTTCCTTTGGTGTTGTGAAAAAGGATGGAAATATTCCCAATTGTTCAATTTGTGGTCAACAAGGTCGATCTTACTTTAGATTGTCTTGTTTTATGTTTTGATGAGGCTCGAGGCTTTTTAATTACAATTCAAGAGGTGGGATTGTCTAGTCACCAGTCAACCGGTTTTGATTCCTAGTAGTCTCCCTAGGAGATCCTCATTGTAAGAAGGCTTGTGATGTTAGTGAGATTTAGGTTCATGATAACAAGATGTGGTATGTTTGTACCTATGCAGGAATCGCATAAAATTTGTAATCTTGTCAATTTTAGATTAGTAAAACTTAACTTATCTTAATCATCAATATATTTGTAGAGATGATGTTATTCATTTTATTCATGACCTATCTCCTTAAATTTAGCAAAGATGAAGCTTTAGATGATAAGGACCATCATTCCCAACCTATCAAAGAGGACATGAATGATGATAGAAAGGAGAAATTACTTATAAATGATATCCTTTCTTTATCTACTCATCCTTTTGATTTCTCCATGTGCCCTTACACTACAAATTTTAAAGAAATACATGATAATGGTCTTTCTTCACAATTGAAAAATTCTTATTATAGGAGTGGTTATGATATAATTTTAAAACAAGGTTATAGTGGACAAGGACTTGGAAAATATGAACAAGTAATCAAAGTCCCTATAAACCTTCCTTCACAAGCTAGTACAGAAGGTCTAGGACATCCTCATCACTCACCTATGGATGATCTCCTTAAAATTCAAAAGCTTAAGGAGTATTTTAAAAAACATATTCTATCATCCATCTAAAGGTGCTTCTTCCTCAAATAATCCTTTATGCACATGTATCATCAAACTAATGATCATAATACAAATGAATGCCCTAATTTTTAAAGTGGAATACACAGACTCATTGATGATGGAACCCTGAAAATAATAGAAAACAATCCTTCTCCTTCTAAATCTCAAGAGACAAGACCCACCCTTATTAAAAATCAAGACAAATTAGCTACAAGAATCTTTTGGAGATTGAAGTATGATAAGAATGTTCTTTTTCTTTTCATAAGATATAGCAATAAGAATAAATAAGGTGATGAGTATTGTCTTTTTCATTGTTGTTATTCTCATTCTCTTGGTAATTTTAAAGCTTTTAAGGAATTTGTTTAAAACCAATATGACCAAGCTCGCATAGCTCTTACAACCGATCTAGCATTTTTTCTTGGTGAAGAGGTAGTCCCTCAACACTCCATTCACCTTACCATGTTGCTCCTCACCCTATTAGCACACATTTTTGCGAAATTCTATGTGCTATTATGGAGCATTTACTGCTGGTTTGCATGTGCACGAACCTTATCAACATGGGCAAAGTTATATAAGGATCAACTATTTCAGGAGTGTCAAGACCCTATGGGATAGTTGGGATCACTATTATTCATGATGGATGGCTCATTTTTCAAAACTGTAAAATTTCAATTATTGACATAAGTAGTCTTGATGAAACAACATTGGCAGGCAAAAGAAGGATTATCAGCATGGCATTTATCGATAAATCAAAAGGTGGATTCATTGGAGCACTTAAATAATATTCAGCACGATGCACACTCTTAGGAAAGTCATACTATCGGGATAGCTTGTTTCGATGAGGCAGAAGGAGGGTGTTTTCTATCAGTATGCATTGACTTATTGGGAAAGTGTAAAAATTGTTATACCGATAGCCGATGAGGTTATCAGTGTAACTTATAACGATGAAAAGGCAGTGTAGATCATGGACTTATAGCATTGGGTGATTGAAAATAATGAAAAAAATCTATCCCGATACCCGATGATTGAAGGGAACTGAAGGCTGGTCCATCCGAGAAAAAGACCATATCGGGATAGTGCAGAAATAGTTAAGCCGATCCTTGATGACATGGAGAATCGGAAGGTGGAATCATCGGTGTTTCCTATACCGATAAACAAGACTTAGAGGTATAAAGCATAAAAGTGCATCAGAGTAACATCGGGACTTTGGGAGGAATAGAAAAAGGCTATTTCGAACCCTGATGAAGATAAAAGCGCCTGCGAGGATATCGGTATGAGTTATACCGACAAAGTAACATAGATTGAAAACTCATCGGGACATCGGGAGGAGGAGTTTTATGCTATGTCGAATCCTGATAAGATTGTTGCGACGGATGGTGAATTGCAAGGAGGTCAGCTCGAGGAGCATAACTGAAGAACATGGAGCTGCGTTAGAAGAGGGAAAGCCTTTATCCCACATTGTTTGTGGGATAGGCTCTTTTAACATTTAAGTCCAAAGTGACTCGTATGATAATTGCCGAAAGACAAAAGGCTTTTGGCAAGTGCTACCTCAACTCTAGTGGGCCCCCTGCATGTGCACGCATCTCAAAGCACCCAAATTTTACAACAGAAGGACAAATTAAAGATTGAGTAATTTGGGCAAATCAGACGATGGTCGCAGAAGATCTGATGGCCATCGCTATACCGCAAGATAGAGATGCATGCTGGTTTATCCCCGCGACTTGGCGACAAAGCACGTGCAGAAAAGGTGAGTTAACGATCGAGTAGGTTGAAGGTGGATTAACGACCATTGCTATACCGCAAAATGAAGATGCTCGCTAGTTATTCCCCGCGACATAGTGACTGACAAGGTGGCAGATGAGGTGTCATCCCGGTAGATCCGCAAGTGAATCAGGATGTGCCACGTGGCAGAGCGCAAAAGAAGAACCCAGGTCCAAGTGGTGGGTAGGTGAATTTGCAAGCAAACCATAGAGTGACACATGGCACAGATGGACAAAGAGGAATCAAAGTGAAATGGTGGGTCCGGTCAAGACGAGTTAACAACTGAAGTGGTAGTCAGGTGGCACATCATCAAAAAATGAGTTATCGAACATACCTAGGCTGCGATGGATCTCTATAAGGACTCACCGAAAGTAGCACTTTCATCGACATGAAGTTCATCAGAGAAAATGTTAAATTTTGGGAAAGAACCAAAGAACTTACACTGATGAATCGAAGAAGCCTGAAAAGGAGAGTAAAGTGCGGGAAGACTCCTTGGGATAGCCCATGATATTGAAGACACATTTCTAAAGTTATGCCGGTGCCCGATGGGCAGAATACCACAGAGGGCGGATCTATCGGGGTAACTTCTAGCATCGGAGAAGGGTGAAATGAGTTATTCCGATACCCGATCAGAGGTGTAGTCATCAGAATAAGTTACACTGATATAGATCATGTCATCGAGGTAACTAAGGTCATTAGGGAAAAGTGTTTCATGTCATGCCGATAACCGATGAGGAAGTTAAGGGGGTTGTGAAGAAGGATATCTCATTGGGAAGACTTATGCAGATATAGCCGAAGGTAAGTTTTTTTTATCTTTGACTTAATGAATACCTAATTTTCTTTCTCTCATGCAAGATTTATTTATCGGGAAGACAATGGCACTAAGGAGTATACAAGTGGAAGAAACTATGGGAATGCTTGGGATCTTAGTCAGTGATCTTAGTTATTTGTCATGTTGTAATTACACGTCTTCAGTTGCAAATTATGTAGTTGTTAGGAATAGACGCATCGGTTTGAAGCTTGTTCGCATCCCTTCAGTTATGTATATAACGGGATACCAAAACCAATGGAGGAGGAGATTTTGGAGACGGTTGGTAAGGGTTGTAGTATTATGTACTAGAGAAGTCTATGGGAAGAAGAAGTATCTATTGATGCAAATTGATTGTAATGGAGTATCTTCAAGTGTATCTTTTGTATGCAATACCAATTCAAAGATTAATATACAAGGTTTTTTGTTTCTATCCAAAATATTGTATACTTTCTATGTTGATGAGTTAATTATGTCCTCTTGATAAACCAACTTTTGGGTTTGTTGTGATGTGCCATCACATGATGTTGCACTAAATATGGAATTGGTCTTTTCATTATTTATGTAACACATACTGAAATCTTGATAGTGATAGTTAATACTATCTCTTGAGTTGATCGAATTGGTTATCCACAAAGTAATATCTATATCCTTGGATAGAGGCACTAGTATATTATTTATCTTCTATGGGTCGAGATTTTTATGCATAAGGTCCTTATCAGAGAAACGTTCTTCTGAATCCTATGTGAATTGATCTATACATGATTTCTGCAAGTCTTAAGAGCAATCATTTTTCATAATACATCTTAATTATTTTTCTTTTATCAACATTCAAGAAGCATTCAAATAAAAGCACATAATAAGGTATAGTAGCAGGAAACTATTGCCATTCTTGCAAAAAGTTGTCTTAATAAAACTCTAAATCCAATTTAAATAACCTCTTAGTGCTTGAGAGAGAAAGGTATACCCACCTAGGTTTAGTGGAGCCTTAAGTGCAGAGGGATTTGGTCTTCGACCATCCCTATTCGTTGGCCAAGGCTGATTGAGAAATCAGTAAGAGACTTGGCAAAGCTCTAGGATTTCCAATCTGTGGTTTTGGGAACCAACACACCCTATGGCACTAGTAGTTTAACCTTATTGGGGGCTCTTTGTCATGTGTTGTGATGCATCTTAATTTTCAAATTATACTTGGACAAAAACATAGTTATCCTTGTTTCCTTGCTTGGGGGAAAGGACAGTCTATTCAATCCTCTCTCCTTTTCAAGATTGCCTCTTCTTTTGAGTTGTATTTTACATATCTTGATGTTTTTTCTCACATTGAATTTTCCTTCATGTGCGTTCCTTTCTTAGGACCTTCTATTTGCTTGAAGTACTACATCTTTTATGTATAATCTCTCTTTTGAGGTTGTGTAATCCTTCTCTTTGTCCCTATGCTTGGGGGGCATTGATTTCTCCTATCCTTTCTAAGGATCCACTTTTCTTTATTTGAATGGTGTTTTCTTATTATATGATGTTATTTGTAGTGTCCACCCTTGATTTGACTTATTTTGACTAGAGTTGACTTTTATATTATGCTTGATAGACTTATCTAGACTATATTTGATGATTTGGATGATGATTACTCATGTGCTTTAGTGACTTATTATTGATGTTAGACACTATTGGACATATGCTATTTTGATTATCTATATGGATGTTGGTACTGTCATGTTTGATCATATGATTTGATGATATGTGTACTTGATGGATTCTATATGCTCACTATGTGATGGATTATTGATAGATTAGATTTATCATGGTTATGATGATGATTACGATTACGCTAACCCTACTTCATGATTACACATGATGAGATGTGTTTGACTATTTTTTTATTGTCTTCATGATAGAGACGATTACACATCACTCATTGCGAGCATGATGTGTCGTCGTGATTCTCTATCACTTGCTTGTTCTATATATGTATATGTATATGTGGTATTGTCATTTTGTAGTTGCAGGATTTTGCAGGTACCAGACATCAACCCCACCTGGCTTCACAGGTCTGCGCGTGTCTTTAGTTCCAATGGCTTATGTGGTTTGGAGATGGCATGAGTTCCCCTCACATACTCTAGGTCTAAGTTGTTCACCGCGAGTAGTCAGCGTCTTGGCATAATTCGCCATGTCAGTCAGTAAGCTTGGTCTTTTGGTATTGTGAGTTTGGTTTATGCCAGTTGATTTGCTTGATTTTGTTAGAGTAGTTATTTTGCTCTTGATGCGTGGTTTTATATTTAGTAATGTTTATTTTAATGTATTTAATTTATAAGTTTTGAATATTTAATTATTTGGTATTTATATTTATTTGATAATTAACGTTTATTGATTTTATAATTATTTAATATTTGATAAGTTTTATTGTTGTTTAATATTTATTTTATATTTGTAATTTAATCTTTAATGGTATTTGATTATTTAATTATTTATTTGACTTTCTATGGTTTAATATTGATTTGATATCTTATATTTATTTGGTTCTTTAATTTATTTGATTAGCTTTTGGTTTATTTAATTTTAATCCCATTTGGATTATTTATTTTACAACTTATGTTTATTTAATAGTTTGACTTTTATTCCTAAGTGGGGTGTATGAACACATTAAATAAAATAATAATATTAAAACATTCATATTTTATATTTACTTTACCTACCCTTTACTCTCATTGGTTAAATTCAAAATAGGAGAATAAATTATAATATATGGTGGGTTGGTAAAATATATTCCAAAATGGAATATTTTGATTGACCGAGATTAAGGCTAGGGTTTTTGGATTATTATTGCTTTTTATTTTCATTCCCATGAGGGTTTTCGGGTTGGCTATTCTCTGGAAATTTCTCCAGCAAGTTTTTTTCCTTGGTTTTGGATTTCTTCACTCTTGGTTTTTGGCTAGAGCTTGGTTGGATTTTGGTTTGGCTTGTGGGAGCTCTTCTTCAGCTTCATTCCATTACTTTAGGTTGCAGGTTGGAGATCTTTTACTTTTGTATTTTGGTTTTAATGGCTTCTTTGTGTATGCATCGGGTTTGCAAATGTTTTGGGTTGGGGTTGAAGCATTAAGTTATTCTATAGTTTTAATATTGTTGAATATTGATATTTGGGGAGAAAACCTTATATTATTTGGGTTTTGTATAGTTGTTGGAAAATATATATTTGGTATTTCCTGTGTATGTCGTTTCTGACTCTGTGAAATTCTTGTGAAAACATTTGATTTAATCTTGGTTTTTAGTCCAAGTTGATTCATTCTACTTATACCTATGTATTCCTTATTTATGGACATCTCTTTTCATATATTTTTTGAGCCCTTTAGCGAAGTCTAGATATTATTATTTTACTCGAAAGTTTTCTGAGTTTTCTATGAGTTTTGTGTAAATGTGTTGTTTCTGTAAAAGCATTATTTTAATGTGTAAAAGTGTTGTTTTGTTTTGCATTTGCGCTGCTTTGCGCAGCATAAGCGTTGTTTCATAAGACATTAGCATGAAACTGGGTATAAAAGCGCTATCTCGGGATATGTATGTGCGAATCTGGAAATGAAAGAGTTGTTCTATGGAATGAAAGCATTGGTCTTTTTGACAGAAGCATTGTTCTATGGGACAAAAGCATTAAACTATCTGTGTTCTGTGTTTTCTCAGTTTTAGTCATTTTTGAGGTATTTTCCCTAATTGATTTTTGTACCAGAGGCTTTATTTGAGGTCTGTTAATATTTTTCAGTTTTGGGTTTGATCAGTTTTGATGTATTTTAATGGTTTAAGTATTTTTACTTCTCTACGCCATTATGGATTTTTAAGACTCTCTTTCATGTGGATAAGCCATGGATGTTTGAGATGATTACTATGTTGTTTTGGACCAGCAAGTGAGTAGGCCTTGTTGTGATGTTATCTTTCGTTTTATGGCAGCATTTGATGGCTTGATACACATTTGGTTATTGCTAGCCAAGAGGCTCATTTTGTTATATTGATGTTAGTGTAGCCTTGCATATGTTATGAGAGTATGTGTGGAAGTTTTTGGCTACATTGAGTATTATTTTCATTTATGTATGTTGGTAGAGCCTCTTGTGATTTATTGTTGGGCCATGTTAGGAGGAGTGGGCTTCCTTGTGATGATCGGGGTCATGAGAGATAGGCTTGCATGAGGTTCCTTGTAAGGATGCATGAAGTTTAGACCACTAGGGCACATTGGAGTTTTCCATGATTTGTAAATAAGTGGTAATTGTAGACACCTAAAAATGTCTCATTGATCATGTACTAATTATTCCTCTAATTGATTAAATATTTCTTTAATTATTTAATTAAGCTAATTAATCTTATTCTTCTAATTTTATATTTCCTCATCATCTTACTAATTATTCTATTTCCAATGCTATCATCATTTAATCATTTTAACCATTTTCTAATGTTAATTAAATATTTATTATTTAATTAATTATGAATAATTCCCCAATTTAAATCATCTTTATTATTTAAATAAATTAATTCTCAATTTCTATCTCTAATCATCTAATCATTCAACCCTTTTCTAAATATTAATTAAATATTTATTATTTAATTAATTATGATTTAATTCCTTTAATTCAAATAATCTTTATTATTTAATTAAATTCAATTTCTAAATAATTAAATAGTTTTTTAAAATTATTTAATTATTTAATTAGTTCTTTTTAATTCCCTAATTTAAATAATCTTTATTATTTATATAATTTTATTCTCAATTCTATCTCTAATCATTAACCCTTTTCTAAATATTAATTAACTAACGATTATTTATTTAATTATGATTTAATCCTTTAAATTAAATAATCTTTATTATCTAATTAAGTTCCATTTATAGCATAATTAAATAGTTTCTTTAAATTATTTAATTAGCTAGTTAATTATTCCATTTCCAAATCCCCAAATTTTAATTTTATATTCTTCTAATTTCAGTTAATTTCATATTCTTCTAAATTCTTCCAAATTCAAATACATGTGATAGTTCTGATACTTAATATAAGTACAGATCCAATAGCAAACAAGATGAGAGGGGGGGGGGGGAGGCTGAATCATACAAACTTAATCATTAATGAAAACATCAGATTCAACCTCGGTAACATATATCAGTCATATAATAAAAACTGTCAAACATGCAAACTCAAAAGCATATGAACAATATAAACCTCATAACACCAGATTTAACGTGGAAACCCAAATAGGGAAAAACCACTATGGGATTTCGGACCCACTAAGAAATATACTCTTCTAGAGTATGCTCGGTTAAAAGTCAATCCTGTTAAAGATTACAAAACACATTGCTAGATGTGACCCGGTTAAGGGATTTCCCTCAGATCTGTTAAGATCTTCACTTTGTTAGAAGTGACTTTGTCAAAGGATTTCAAACACTCATTTATAATGTCACCTTGTTAGAGGATTTACTTATAAGACTGTTAAGTCCACTCGGTTAAGAGATTTCCTGTTATTTTCACAAGCTAACAATAATACAATCTATCTGCAACTTTACATCTAAAATGCTAAAGTAGATTCTTATTTATTCAACACAATCTAGACATAGAACTATTCTTGTCTATCTGCTGGGCATCAATACTCTATTATTCCAATAGGTCTTCAAGCTTCTGTGCTCGGTGATCACTATGTAGCATCCCTATGCATACACTTGCCCGCATCCACTGTTTATCAATAGTTCCTTATTTATAAACAATCATCTAACCGCTTAATCTCCTTGATCACATTTCCCATGATCAATCATAGCCATCAAATCTTCAATCTTGTCCAGGTTCATTGTATCTTACGATCTAAAAAATATTTTACCCTGCCTCGGAGCTTGCCCAATCATCTTGGAACTTGTATTAGGGTAATGCGGTTCAATTTGAGCTGTAGATCTTCTTGTCGACTTTCCATTGCCTTAGATTTGTTAACAAACTTCTTCCACGACTTGCCAATCATTGATCCGCTCCAGCTCATCAGCTTCTTTCATTAAATATAACATGTAAACATTTAATGCATTCTGTTATAGCTCGGTTACAACTCGGTGAGTACTAAACTTTACTCGGTAGACATTCTGTCTTCATTAATCGACTGCGATAACCTTAGGGTTTACCGACTAGGTTCTTTGCCTGATAACGTTGTGTAGTATTAACCTTTACATTTTACAACATATGTATGATGTTAATACAATCTAAAACATCAAAATCTCATCATTGTCTGACTTGGTAGAGTTGCCCATTGAATAACTTATCCCTTTATTCATCATATTCTTTCATGTGTCTTTACCGACTTCTTTATAATCTTCATATCATATTTCTTAAGATATGGAAACATCATACTGAATTAGAAAATCAATTTCTTGACATCAATGCCAAAATAATAATATCAAGACAGTAAAACATCTTTAATCAGTTATGTCCATAATCATCAACAACCTTCTCAATATCCTTGTTATATTGCCAACAATCTCCCCCTTTGGCATTGATGGCAAAACCAATTGATTTGACCGTTAAGAATTCGGATTGCTGTGATTTTGAAATGCTGAAATGCTCTCCCCCATACATCAGACTTCTCTTCTGGTTTTCTCTCAATCTTCTCCTCCTTGGGTAGGTCTTCTCCTCCTGGTAGTCTTCTCCCCCTTTGACAACAATGCCAAAAAGAACTAAAACATAAGTTGTTCCTGTAAGAAGTTATTTCCTGCTGATGTGCATCAACTGAGTCTCGGTCAGAGCATTTGTTTACAATTCCTGTTCCTTGTATCATTTTTTGTATTATCCCAATATTGTTCCAGTACACTTTCAGAAAAGCATTCTTAAAGTGTATCACTCCAGCATCAGCTCCCTAAAAGATATTCAATAGATTCATCGAAGTGATGCTTTCACCGAACTCGGTCAGTGAGTAAGAGATAGGGGCAGGACCCCTAACTTGCCTCTGAGATATTCAAAAGTGTCCTTTGGTAGTGGCTTGGTGAAGATATCAGCTATTTGTTCCTTTGTGTTAACATATTCCAATACCACTTTCTTTTCATGAGCTTCTTCTCTAAGATAATGATATTTGATAGATATGTGCTTTGCCTTAGAGTGCATAACAGGGTTCTTTGAAATATTAATGGCACTAGTATTGTCACAGAATATAGTTACTAGCTCGATAACTTTCTCATTTATACCTTCCAGCAATTGTTTGATCCATGCAATGTTGGTACAATTCAGTGCTGCAGCAACATATTTAGCTTCGGCTATTGACTGAGAAACACATCCTTGTTTCTTGCTAAGCCAACTCACTAGTCTTTCTCCTAAGAAGAAAGCTCCTCCACTTGTGCTTTTCCTGTCATCAATGTTGCCTGCCCAATCAACATCAGTATAGACTTTCAAATCAAAATCATTTCCTTTTTGATATACTAAGCCATAATCTTCAATGCCTTTCAAGTATCTGAAAATTCTTTTGATTGTTGTTATGTGTATTTCCTTAGGATCTGCAGAGAATCTTGCAACAATACCTACTGCATGTGCTATATCAGGCCTGCTGTGAACAACATATTGTAGTTTTCCAATCATGGACCGGTAGAGTGTCTCATCAACAGAAGCAGATTCATCATTCTTTGATAGTTTGCAGTTTGTAGTCATAGGAGTACTTACTGGCTTTGAATCTTCCATTCCAAATTTCTTCAAGATTTCCTTTATGTATTTGGATTGAGTAATGAAAATTTTATTTTTCATTTGCAGTATCTGTAAGCCTATAAAATACTTTATCTCACTGATTAATGACATCTCAAATTCTTTGCTCATTTCATTACCAAAGTTCTTGCATAAAGAGTCATTTCCACAAAATATAATATCATCAACAAATATGGCTGAGATTAGTATTCCATTTTCATCATTCTTCATGTACATGTTGCTGTTCTCACTTGTCCTTATAAAACCAATCTTAATCAAATAAGAGTGCAGTCTTTCATACCATGCTCTAGGTGCTTGTTTCAGACCATATAAAGCTTTGTTCAATTTACATACCTGATCTTTATTATTGTCTTCAACAAATCCTTCAGGTTGTTCAATGAAAACTTCTTCTTCTAATATTCCATTCAGAAATCCAGATTTGACATCCATTTGATATACCTTGAAGTTTTTGAAAGCAGCATATGCCAACAATGTTCTAACTCCTTCAAGTCTGGCAACAGGTGCAAAAGTCTCACCATAATCAATTCCTTCTTCTTGGGCATAACCTTTGCAAACCAATTTTTCTTTGTTCTGAATGACCTCTCCTTTCTCATTTACCTTGTTTCTGAAGATCCACTTTGTACCGATTACATTTTTGTCCTTAGGTCTTGGGACTAGTGTCCATGTGTCATTCTTTTTGATTTGATCAATCTCTTCAGTCATAGCATTTATCCAATCTTCACTCTTGAATGCCTCTTTTACTATTCTTGGTTCAAATTCAAATATCAAACATGTGTTCAGTCTCAGTTTGTTCCTTGTCATCACTGGATCATCCTTATCTCCTATAATCTGACTTGGTGCATGATGTCTTCTGACATATTTGGCTAATACAGGCACAGTAGGCTCTGTATGATCCTCTTCATCACTCAACAACTAGATATCTTCCTCATTTCCTTCAACAGTTATCTCGGTAGGACTTTTCAGTTGCACATAGACAAATTCATCATAGTCTTCTGGTTCTTTGGAATTCCTGTCATCAGTTCTTTCTGCAAATTCATCAATTTTCACATTTGCACTTTCTACTATTTTGTTAGATGATTTGATCAGACATTTAAATGCTTTGCTTCTAGAAGAACATCCTAGAAATGTTCCTTCTTCACTTTTTTGATCAAACTTGCCATTTCTATCATCTTTATGAACATAGCTTTTGCTTCCAAAGATCTTAAAATAACTTATGTTAGGTTTCTTGCCATACCAGATTTCATAAGGTGTCTTCAAAGTATCTTTCTTCAGTTGAACTCGGTTCAAGGTGTAAACAGCTGTGCTTATTGCTTCTCTCCAAAATTTTTGTGGAACCTTCTTCTCAATCATCAGTGTTCTAGCACAATCCACAATAGATCTGTTTCTTCTTTCAGCTATTCCATTCTGTTGTGGAGTCCTCGGTGCAGAGACTTGTCTTTTAATACCATGATCATTGCAAAATAGGTTGAACTCATCAGATGTGAACTCTCCTCCTCTATCTGATCTAAGACATTTCAGTTGTCTTCCTGTTTCATTTTCAACTCTAGCCTTGTACCACTTAAACATTTGAAAAGCTTCTATTTTTTCTTTTAAAAACATTACTGACATCATCCTTGAATAATCATCCACAAATAATATGAAATACTTATCACCATAATAACTTTGAACTTTCATAGGACCACAAAGATCAGTGTGTACAAGATCTAAAATTCCTTTAGAGGTGTAGGACTTACTTGTAAAGATGGATCTTGTCATCTTGCCCATTTGGCATCCTCGGCACATAGCATTCTCAGGTTTTTCAAGACTCGGTAGACCTCTTACTCTGTACTTCTTACTTATCTTGATCAGAATATCAAAATTAACATGACAAAACCTTTTATGCCATAACTAGGTGTTATCAATCTTTGCATGCAAGCACTTGTTGTGAGTAGAGTCAAGGTGAAATGTATTACCTTTTGTTTGTGTCCCGGTAGCAGCTAACTTTCCATTTTTGTCATGAACTTTGACAATTCCTTTTTGAAATTCTATTCGGTAACCTGTGTTGTTTAGCTGTGCTACACTCAACAAATTATATTTCAAACCTTCAACCCAATAAACATCATTGCATCTTGCTTTATCAAGAAGTGTTATGGATCCTTTACCTCTTACCGGACATGGTGCATCATTACCAAGTCTAACATAGCCTCCATCATAATCTTCTAACATAACAAACTTGTGTTTATCTCCTGTCATATGATGTGAGCATCCACTATCTATAATCCAAGAATCATTAGTGTTTATGTGAGATATTAGGGATTTTTCTTCATACCTTTCTTCATCTGATCCATCCTTGATAGCCACATAAACAACTTCCTCTGTATCAGTCTCATCTGATTTATCATCTTCAGATTCCTCATCAGTAATTAAGCAAGTCTTTCTATCTCTTCTTCTGAAGTCTTGGTGACCTCTGTAATGATTATCTTTCTATCTGTCATCTCGGTAATCTCTCTTTTCAGTGAAATCTTTCTTAGGACAGTTAGAAGCCATATGTCCAATCTTATCACAATTGAAACATTTCAAGGGTAGTTTTGCCTTATACTTACCTTTGCCTCTTGGTAACCTTTTGGCCAATAGTGCTTTAAACTCTTCTTGCTTTCTGATTTCTTCATACAGTTTGTGTACCTCCTCCATGTTCTTCTGAAATCTTTCACTTGCTCCACTATGATCTCCTCCAGAGTACTTATACTTTCTTTCATTGTAATCATTAGATTCATTCAAATGAAAAGAACTAAATGCATATTCAACTTTATTTACCGATGACCCACTGTTATCAAAATTACTTAACTCAAATGCATGTAGCTTACCAATAGTAGCATCCAAGGAAACTAGCATATTAGGTATAGACCTCAGTTCATTGATTGCAGAGACTCGAATTGCATAGGCAGGTAGAAGGGTTCTTAACAACTTACTTGTCACATCCTTTTCTTCAATAGTTCCTCCTGCTCCCTTGATTTGATTTACAATCTCCTTTAGTCTTGTACTGTTCTAGGTTATGTTCTCACCTTCATTCATCCTCATAGATTCAAGTTGTTCTCTTAGACTATCAGCTTTTTCTCTTTGAACATGTTCATCTCCTCCATATACAGATATGAGCTTAGTCCACATAGCCTTCGCATCATTGCAGCCTTCTAGATCATTAAACTCAGAATCGGTCAATGCAGATGTTATTTCAATCATTGCTTGAATGTGTTCTTGCTTTGCCTTTATCTCTTCCATAGTCAATGGATAGGTGCTCAGTGTAACAAAATCATTATCCAGATAGTATATAGCATATTCTCCAACTCCTGATAGATGTAGTTTCATCCTTTTCTGCCATGTAGAGAAACTTGACTTATTCAGCTTAGGTGCATCCCTCTTATACATCTTTGGATATTTAACTCAAGTGCCTTTAAACTTTCCTTTCGGAGTCCAGAGCTCTGATACCAATTGATAGTTCTGATACTTAATATAAGTACAGATCCGATAGCAAACAAGATGAGAGGGGGGGGGGGGTGAATCATACAAACTTAATCATTAATGAAAACATCAGATTCAACCACGGTAACATATATCAGTCATAGAATAAAAATTGTCAAACATGCAAACTCAAAAGCATATGAACAATATAAACCTCATAACACCAGATTTAACATGGAAAGCCAAATAGGGAAAAACCATTGTGGGATTTCGGACCCACTAAGAAATATACTCTTCTAGAGTATGCTCGGTTAAAAGCCAATCCTATTAAAGATTACAAAACACATTGCTAGATGTGACCCGGTTAAGGGATTTCCCCCAGATCTGTTAGAATCTTCACTTTGTTAGAAGTGACTTTGTCAAAGGATTTCAAACACTCATTTAGAATGTCACCTTGTTAGAGGATTTACTTATAAGACTGTTAAGTCCACTCGGTTAAGAGATTTCTTGTTACTTTCACAAGCTAACAATAATACAATCTATCTGCAACTTTACATCTAAAATGCTAATGCAGATTCTTATTTGTTCAACACAATCTAGACATAGAACTATTATTGTCTATCTGTTGGGCATCAATACTCTGTTATTCCAACAGGTCTTCAAGCTTCTGTGCTCGGTGATCACTATGTAGCATCCCTATGCATACACTTGCCCGCATCCACTGTTTATCAACAGTTCCTTATTTATAAATAATCATCTAACCGCTTAATCTCCTTGATCACATTTCCCATGATCAATCATAGCCATCAGATCTTCAATCTTGTCCAGGTTCATTGTATCTTACGATCTGAAAAACGTTTTATCCTGCCTCGAAACTTGCCCAATCGTCTTGGAACTTGTGTTAGGGTATTCAATTTGAGCTATAGATCTTCTTGCTGACTTTCCATTGCCTTAGATTTGTTAACAAACTTCTTCCATGGCTTGCCAATCATTGATCCGCTCCAGCTCATCAGCTTCTTTCATTAAATATAACATGTAAACATTTAATGCATTCTGTTATAGCTCGGTTACAACTCAGTGAATACTAAACTTTACTCGGTAGACATTTTGTCTTCATTAACCGACTGCGATAACCTTAGGGTTTATCGACTAGGTTCCTTAGGGTTTACTGATTAGGTTCTTTGCCTGATAACATAGTGTAGTATTAACCTTTACATTTTACAACATATGTATGATGTTAAAACAATCTAAAACATCAAGATCTCATCATTGTCTGACTCGGTAGAGTTGCCCATTGAATAACTTATCCCTTTATTCATCATATTCTTTCCTGTGTCTTTACCGACTTCTTTATAATCTTCATATCATATTTCTTAAGATATGGCAACATCATATTGAATTAGAAAATCAATTTCTTGACATCAATGACAAAATAATAATTTCAAGACAGTAAAACATCTTTAATCAGTTATGTCCATAATCATCAACAACCTTCTCAATATCCTTGTTATATTGCCAACAACATGTGCATGATTTCAAAAACCAAATTGAAAATCAAAGTCAAGTTCTAAATATATTCAAATGCTAAATTGAATTAAATAAATTCAATTATTTGAATTAAATTTCATGCAAAGATTAAATTGAAAATCTAAGTTAAAGTGCAAGCACATGCTAAATTAATTAATTCAATCGATTAATTAATTAAATCATTTATCTCTCCAATCTCTATTTCCATCTTTTAGTTTTCTTGGTCATCTTCTTTATTTCCTCCAATCATTCTTTTTCTTCCTTCAGTTAGCTTTTTCTCAATCAGTTGACTCAATTAATCTATTCAATCTATTATGTTTCACCTCCAAGTCAACAGTTCAACTATCAATCAGCATGTGAGCTCACTTGAGTTCCACCTCTTGATCATTTTATTCCACCTTTCAATCAATCTTCTCCAAAAATCTATAAATTGAGCATTCAATCCTCACAATTCCTCTAGATCATCAACTTCAAATCTTTGTGCCAATTGCAGGCTACCAGTGCAATATCTGAGAGCCATCATACCACAAAGAGAAGAAGAACAATGGAAGCCGTGATGCACAATATGGAGTTTCATATTGTTTAATTTAATTTAATTTTGCATCTATTTCATTGGTTTTATGTTTGAATTGCTTAGATAGTTCAGGAATTCGTGATTGTCCTTATTTCCTATTTAAAAATGATGTATTTGAGCATAACACAGTAACCTAATAATTGATGGGTTGGATAGTTAGATTAATTAATAAGATGATAAATTGATTTGTACCTCATGACTTAGTCCTAGAGAGAATGTTTTAAGATAAGCATGAGAAGGTCGTGAAGACAGTAAGCTAATTTCCCTTAGTCTCTCATAGGTTGAGATGGCTCCACATGTCCATTAGGCCAATGTCTTGTATAATTATGTTATTATGTTTTGAGGATGGCATGTGATGACACTCCACTCCTACATGAGTTTCCCCTTTATGATCTATGATTATGCTTATTGGATACATTTATGTCTTGATGAGTTTTATGCCTATGGGAGTTCAGAGTCCTTGTGTGGTTAGTCTCCTTGGTTATAGGTGCCAACTTAGGTTTAGAGTATGTGTTGGGACCTTGTGTCATCTCCTAACATGGGGGGTGGTTCCTTTGGTTCCACATGGTCGAGAGGTTGGTGATTTTTAGCCATTGGGATGTTCTCTTGGATTCTTCTTGCGTGGATGTGGATTCTTCTTCATGATGGACTTTAGATGTACCTTGTAGCATATTTATGTAATGAAGAAGATCTAATGTATGTAATTTAATATTCTTGTATGTAGTAGATGGATTCTTTAGTAGAAAAAGCTATGCTCATGATGTATTTGATGTACTTATATTTGTAAGATGAATTGTAGTTGGAATTGGAATTAAGGCATATTTGTATTTGTATTATTGTAGAGATGTGATCTTATGAATCATGGATATAAGTGGATTATAGTTGGAATAGAATGTATTTGCATTGTGGATCAGTTGTATTATTTCATGGAATGTTTAGAGGCTAGTTACAATGCTAAATGATCTTGAAAGAGGAATATTCGTAGATTAATAAGTGAATATGTTAGAAGATGTTAATTGGATCTAGTAAACATGAATGATTCATATTGATGTTGTAGATGCATAAATCTGTCCACTTAATTAAATGAATATTTAGTATTTATTTGATTATTTAACCATCAATCAATAATTAATTAAATTAATATTTAATTAATTTACCTTAACCCTCTTTTCCTATTAATTAAATAAATTATTCAATTTATTTGATTTAATTCACTTAACCAAATTCAGACCATTAATCAAATAAATAAATCATATTTGTTTAATTAAATCTTCTCTCACATTTAAATAAATTAATATTTATTTAAATCCCCCAAAATTCCATCTCGCACATTTAAATAAATTAACATTTATTTAAATCACATTTATCCTCCACCCACTTGCATTTTCCTACAAATGCAAGTTGCACAACTATTTTAAATAAATAAATTCTATTTATCCTCACCCACTTGAAACCTTTAACGGTTTCCCTTAAAGTCTTCAAACTCAATGGCTTCCTTCTAGAGTCTTCTCAAGCCTTTAATGGTTTCCCTTAAAGTCTTCAAATTTAATGGCTTCTTTCTAGAGTCTTCTTAAGCCTTTAATGGTCTCCCTTAAAGTCTTCAAGCATTTAATGCTTTATCTTCCTTTTTCTCATATAAATAAATTAAGATTTATTTAAATAAAATCTAAAATTCACATTCACATTTTAATAAATTAATATTTATTTGAATATCTACCCAAATGCAAATTACACCATTTAATTAAAATAAATGATTTTATTTTAATTAACAATCCCAAAATTCCTCCCACTTGCATTCTCCTACAAAATCCACTTGCATGACTAAATCCCTTCTAGATTCTTCTAACTCCTTCTAATTAGCCTAATCCTATCCTAATCATTGTCACATTCCTAAATAAAAGGAAGTCGCTTCTCAAAAACCTCCAAAGTCTTCAATAACCATTAAAGGCTTTATGTCTTCAAATGGTTAACCTCTAAAGTCTTCCAAACCATTAAAGGCTCTTACATAACCATTTATGGTTAACTCACCTTTTACCTTTGGTTAGAGACTTTCCTCTAACTTAACCATCCTTTTGACTCATGGGTCTCTTCAAAGCATTTATTTCTTTGACTAAGGTAACCATTTAACCCTTGCACATTCATTTATCCCTTGGATTAAAGGAATATCCATTAACCTAACCCTAACCCAACCCCCTAGGGTAACCATCATGTCCCCTCAAGCATTTAAGGCTCCTTATCTCTCCTCTCAAGCCTCCTCATGGTGACACTTGTCAACATGGGATTGGGTTGAAAGTCTCACATTGATTGAATATCTTTCAATCCTAACCCTTGTTAAGATTGCTCAATCCTAACCATTCATTTCCCCATTTTTTCTATAAATAGAGCCCTTCTCCTCAAGCAAAGGAGGAAGCATTAGAGTATTGTTGTTATACTGGTATTAGCATAGAGTTTTTTCATAGCATCACCATCTACACTTGCATAGCATTTGTTTATCATATTCAACCATCTTGAATCTCCATATGGCATCCATGGCTAGTGCTAAAAGCTGAGAGCTACACTGATGTGGAACTTGGAGAGGAGAGGAACAAGGGAGGAGCAACTATGAGCATCTTGATTAGCATTTGGAGGAGTATAGTTTATCTATTCTATGTTTGTATGCTTTCTATTTCATGCTTAATATCTCTCTTGATATGCTTGTTTAGGATAATCTTTTGTATATCATGAGGAATAAGTACTACAAATTCACATCCAAATAGACTACTACATTTTGTTTATAGTGAAAATAGACTACTACATTTGTTGAGGATAATCTTTTGTATATCATTGGTAGAAAGGAAATTATGCATATCATGAGGAATAAGTAATGATTGTAGGTTGCATATCTCATGGTTAGAGAATTAGAATATGATGCATTAATGAAGGTGAAATATACCTATCATGTGTATAGTATGTTATTGTGGTACTGAATTAAGTAATGATGTTGAAGTACCCTAGGGAAAGATTAATGATGTTGTGTTATTTCCACTTGCGTTATTTGATGGAATGAGCGATGGAATGAGCAATGATGTATGTTAAAATTGGTTAATTGATTAATGAATATAAATAGATGGAGATGTTATGTGTTGCATTAGTTGTTAATTAAGAAAAAAATTATCTCCATTTGCATATTCTTGTTTAATTTCTTTCGGGTATTTTGGTGGGCATTATATTATTCCTTGTGTGAAGTTTTCTCAAGGATTATCTCTTCTGCAAGAGGTTTGTAGATCCTTGTGTACAACCTCTTCTTCACTTGGCAATATATGTCTATCATAAACAAACCCCTCACTTTGGGTCAAAAGTGTGTTATCCTTCATCAAGAATCCATTTACCTAGCACTTGCGGGAAGGTATAAATTCTAGTTCTCCTTCCTTTCGATCAATATGTTATTTTTGTTCAAAATCTCCTCTTGGAGGTAGATGTCTTTGATCAAATATCTCTTCCTTATTCTCCTCCTAAGTATTCTCTTTACACTTGTTGCAAGATATCTCTTTTATAACTATCTTTTCCTTGCTTCAAAGAGTCCTACCTCTTTAGCTTGGATTTATATACATTGTTTCTTAAAGGACATCTACTTAGTTTTGAAGGTGTGTATCCTTGTTTCTAGCTTTCGTAAGACATCAACATACCCTTATGTTAACGTCTTAAGGGGGGGAATATATATCACCCTCTTAGTACCATAGTTTTTTTTATTTTGCATGTTTTATACAAGGTGCACATTCTTGAAACCAAACCCAACTTTCATACAAGATGATCCATTTCCAAAACTAAATGCAACATTTTGATGTCTTATATGCAGTATACATTCTCGAAACCAAACCTAACTCTCATACAAGATGTTCTCAAAACCAGACATATTTTTGTTTTATTACATGTCTTATATAGGTTGTTTCATGCTCGAAACTGGACCTAGCTTTTATACGAGATGCTTAACTCCTAAAACCATACAACAACATATGCAGTAGGGTGAGTTTACTAGCATGAGACAACTTGCTAGACCTTTCAGATCTTCCTTTTCCAAGATGAGTGGAACTATCATAACGTAACTTGATATCACAAAAAATAATGCAACTTGTTATCTTGTGAGCATTCATGTTCCTGTGGGTCACCTAGCATAACATAGCTTGCTAGCCTGTTGATTCCACGGCCTCTCCTACTCTTCTTCTCATGGATTATAACCTAGCGTAATGTAGTTTGGTAGTCTATGACATCCTTTTTCTCTCCTTTCTCCCCCCCACAAGCTCATAGCTTTTCTATTTGTGGATCATGGTTCATAACTTGATGCATGCTCTTTCTATTTTTATGTGATTGCTTATGTTCTTGTAATAGAATTCTTAGAATGGTATTGGTGGTTGAGACATTTGATTATCAAGGTCTCTTCAACTAGTTGACTTGGAGCCTTTTTATTTGTAGTACTAACCCTTTTGTGTTGTGTGTCTTTTGTTTTTGTTTGAATTTTTTGTCTTTGTCCTGTTTTGTGTGTCCTTGCATGTGATTGTGTGAGTTAAGATCCTAAGATTGTGGGCTTAGTTCCTCAAAATTAGTGATGTCTTATCTCCTTGTGATCTCACTCCTATTTTCTCCTCTCTATCATCTATCTACTTTATTATGAGTATTTGCATAGGCGTATACTCCCATTAAAGTGGGGGCTAAATGCAACATCATAAATTGTAAGCAACACAATTTATAACTCATGTTTGTGCTCCTATTTTAGTGTGTTCCATTTTCATTCCCCCTAGGTCCATTTTGGCCCCATTTTACTCTAGCGTTGATGTCACTTGTTGACACTATTAGGTGGGCCCCCATCCAGAGGTTGCCTATTCCAGAGTTCTCATATATTGGTCCTATTTTTGAAGAACCAAGGTGTTCAACGCCTTGGTCCTAGACCAGGGTGCCTCAAAACGCCTTGGTCCCCGTTAATGTGGACCCACTTTCAATGTGGATAGGCACTCCCCCTCCCTGATAGAATTTGGTCCCCATGGCTACACTTGACCATTGGAGGTTGGCCTAACTAGGTTTTTACCTAAGGGAACCTTATATAAAGATATCCTATCAATTCATTTTAGATATAAAAGTCTAAGACTCCATACCTAGCACTCACACGTTCAATAATTCGTCATCAAGCATTTTCAAATATTTAAGGCAACATTTTATCCTTAAAACATTATGAAGCAAAGCTACATCAATCATCATGCAATCATGTGTGTTTGATTAGAGTTTTTATGTCCATGTGTTTTTCATGCCATTACATTCAACATTTGTGATTACATTCAAAGAGAATTGTATCATCAATAATTACAGATCCAAGGTATATCTTCTATAATTTAATTTAGTATTTACATTGTTCAATTAAAGGTTAATTCCTAAACCTAGGTTTGACCTAAGGAAAACCCTTATTCACAATACTTTCTTCTTCTTTTGTGTATAAGAAATTGGCTTAGGAGCTATACTCAGATATTCTGATAGCGTTGATGATGACAAAAAGGTTCAACTTTCGACGGAGTGAATGTCAGAGAACCAAGGCGAATCTATAATACCTAGTCTCAAAAAATTAGACCGAACTTTCAGGTAAAAATTCTAAACATATTCTTTTGCCTAAATCCGTCTGTGACTCTATGAAACATTTGTAGTAGTCTATTTTCACTATCACTCTTCAATTATCCCTTTGTTTTTCCTAGTTAGACAATTCACATCCAAATTTTAAATAGAAAGAAGTGACAAACTAAAAAATACTGAATCTAATCAAAATTTCAACTGTAATCCTATTTGGATTGTGGTTAGATATATTGGATTTACCCCTCTTTCAATATAATGGTGCCCTAGGTAAAATTAGTAATTTTATTACCTTAATTAGTGAAACCCTGGTTTTCCATCTCTACACCCTTGTAACAATCACTTCTTTAAATTTGATAGAGCACCCAACAACAACCATGGTACAATGGTGCACTTGTATCCCATATCAACAACAAAGATACATAATTCACCACTTGCATTAAACTATTAAAAAATAGTAAGATTATTCACATTTGACATTAGTTGCTAGATACTTTATTTGGTACTTATAAATGCCATCTTTGATAGATATGGATAATCAAGGGTCGGGCATGTCATTTTACATAGTCTAGTATATTCTAAAATATGCATAGTTCTTTCTTGGGATTTTTTCACAAGCATGTTCATTTTCTCCACCAAGGGGAGAATACAAGATAAAGATAAGAGTGTCTCTAAATCACTTAAATGTCATGATCTTTGTTCACAATATATTTATATTGTCCAATCAAGGATTGATATTTAAAAAAAACTCATTGTGCTAGTCCATTCGAGGAGATCCATTTGGTATCAACTTCCTTAATAAGAATCTTTCATGTGCTAATTCCCTTTGCAAAATTTTAAAATTCTAGAAATCATTTAGGACTTTGATTGAAGTATGAGTAGAGCTTGTGAGCTAGAATTTTTTCACAAATTTAAATGCTAAATCCATTATGTGGTTCATGCAACGAATGACAATCATGTATAGTGAATAACTAGTTTTTATCTTTAAGAAAAGGTCATTCTTATGACCTTGCATCACTACACCTTCATTTTCTCCTATACATAGAAAATTATTGGAAATTTTGAAGTCATTCATACTACCAATTTCACTCCCTTCCAAGTGACACCAATAGCTTCTCCCGTGAGATTGGAAAATATCACCTCAAGTAAGGTCATGATGAACATGAAACTAATAAATATTTTCCTACATCAAACCGACTAGCTATGGCACAACATTAACATCATCTTGTGGTTGAATATATCTCATTATATTTGATTCTTCTTCATACAATTTTAAAGAATTCTTTCCAAGGTCACCCTACCCATGTCAATCATTGTGGTAGTACTTTGAAAGAACACTCATTTACATACAAATTACATGTAATATAACACACTTATTGGTCCAAAAATGAAAATACACTCAAGTACACACCACAAGAAGATACATAACCTAGAGCTTTGGATGTTGCAACAATCTCTCTGATACCATATGTAACAGAGCAATTTCTACATAAAGAGCAATAAAAGTTAAAAGATAGGTGAATAAATTTTTGACATCACAATTGTAACCTATAATGTTACAACTAACATGTAAACATCATCTTGTTAAAATTGAACAATAGTGTGAGAAAATCAAATAATGACAGCACCAAATGTATGACTACACAAGGTCATCAAACACAAATATAAAGCAACACAAGTGAAAGACTTACAATAATCATTATGATTTAACACCAACATGATGAATAATAGAAGAGATAGATTCTCAAGATTGATGATAGAGTACTCAAACACCTCACAAACCAAGGACAATGATGTAAAGGACATAATCTGATTG
The DNA here is from genome assembly GCF_030272615.1 of Cryptomeria japonica. Classification (NCBI taxonomy): domain Eukaryota; kingdom Viridiplantae; phylum Streptophyta; class Pinopsida; order Cupressales; family Cupressaceae; genus Cryptomeria; species Cryptomeria japonica. The sequence goes on along the minus strand of NC_081405.1, from coordinate 676,796,825 downwards.
TGAATTTCATCATTAATGCATTCAATCCCTTTAAGAAAACACTCAACAGAAGAATTTTGGATACCCAGACATTCTTCTAAACAAGCCATGAGTGGTTGGGCGTAAGGTAGATTCAATAAACCACCTATTGACAAATATTAACCAACCTTAGACAAGGACATAAGAACATATGAAGGACCATAATTAACAAAGGACAAAGACTAAATCCAATCCAATAAGATAGGTATTCAAGGAAAAATCCTATTATAAAATTCCCTTTAGAAAAATTTCTCAAAATCGTATAGAAGTGCTCACTATCTCTAAATAACCCATGTTGTTAGTGTAAATCATGCTTTTTACTAGTAATCATTGCCTATGTTTCCAATTGGTGATTTGAAGTAAGGAACAAGCCCAAAACGAATTAAATGTAAAGACCCAAAATACACCAAACTCATTTTCAAACATGGGAGACAAATCTCTAAATTTCAATAAATTTAGTGAAACCCCAAATCTATTGAGTTGGTAGATAAAACACCAATGTCAAAAAAGGTCATCTACCAAGACAAGGTCAAGCCTAAACAAGCCATAGACTCAAATCACATCACACATGAATTTTAAGAATTATGTTTTATTTTAAATTGGAAACACTAATGAATTACATTTAGCCATAAGATTATAGAAATTAAATAACATATTATAATTTCATTTTTTGAGTAAGAAAGAAATTATCTAGAATGCTAAAATGTAACACTTCCCACATAAGCAAGCATTTCCATTCAATTTCTAATATATTATAAGAGTTACAAATTTAATATTTACATCTAATAAATGCATGAATGGGTATGTTTTGAGATCAAATACAAATCCAAAATCATCAATTACACAAGTAAAGCTTGATTCATAAATTACTAAGATTTAGATTTATATCTTTTTCGATAATTGAAAAAATGTAACAATATCAAGACACATAATCCAACAAATTATTGCATGCACTCCAAGAGGCACCATAATTATTACAAGAAGCTCCACCATACTTCCAATAATATAAATCAATAGAGTATAAATATATACTCTTAACAAATGTGCCACCCTAAGGCTCACCCAGGTAGATTGATAGTCATACTCCATGGTCATCAAGCATAAGAAAAATATACAAGAGTATCTTCAAACACATAACACAATCAAGTGTGGTTCCATTTCACAAATTGCATCCATGCAAGGATCATAATTTACCTGAGGAAAAGAAAGTGAATCCTAGGAAACAAAGTGTCTTCACCTCGGTCCTTTAAGACGCAAAGTGGGTTTATGAAGACATGATTATCTCAAGTAGCACTCATTACACTGGATGCATTCATTTGAGCATTTTCACCAAGCTATATAAAAAATACTAATAGACTGGGAAGTAACATTCTCTTGCCTATATTATTTACATCCATCCCTAAATAAAATCCAAATAGACTTGGATGTGAGTGTTTTATTTAAGCATGTTTTATTTCAGTTCATCAATTAATCCCATATTATATTAATGTAATGAGTCCAATCATGCTTTTACCCTAGATAAAAATATAATAGAGCTAGAGAAATCATGACTATTCCAACTATTTATCTATTTAGGCATCTCTAACAAGATGACTTAATCATTCATGTCTTTTAACCCTAGATACAATCAAATAGTTAGAACTGTGGTAATCAATTTTTCACAAACAAATGTCAATACTCCTTACGTTATTTCATTAGCCTTAAGTATTTCCAATGCCACAAAATAATCACACTAGAACTCTCAAATTTTGAAAATAGTAAAAATAATATTTCCTTATTTATTTCAATAATCCTATAAGGTTAGCTCCATCGCTAATGGATCATGAAGCAAGCTTTTCACACAAATTCATTCAAAATTTCCAGCATACCTTTTTCATCCAAATATGAAGAGTACAATTTCATCATGCAAATTTTCAAGAAGCATTATACATAATTCTTAAAAATAACACTTAAAAATAACACCCCCTTGTAATATTTGCACAATGTAAAGAAACCTATCCAAATTGAAAAACCAAGAGTATCCTCTTGGTCTAAATATAATAAGATTCTATTTTCACCAACACTTTTAAAAAATTACTAAGGGTTTGGATGAAATTCTCCATTTTTTTTTCAAAACAAAAATCATAATCTAAGATACACAATACAAAACAAAATCTAATCCCATCGCGTAATCTCAATAAATCCTTTTTATAATGAGAACAAATCAAAATTTAACAACATAATTTTTAATTTTCCTTTAAATTCAAATTACATGCCTACATATATTTAATAAAAAATACAAGGAAAATACCTCATTTTTATTTTCCTTTAAATTCAAATTACATGCCTACATATATTTAATAAAAAATACAAGGAAAATACCTCATTGTAATCCATTAACACATAAAGAGCGTAGATCCCTTTCTTTACCATAAGAAATCTTTTAGCAAGCACAATACAAGCCTCCTTTTAAATGTATGTATGCTAAATTTTCTTCTCTTTCCTTTTTCTATCCAATTCCAAATTTTCACAATTATAATCCTTAAGAAAAGAAAATGAATCCCTTTTTACATAAATATATGTCCCAAGTAACCATTTTTTTCTTCTTTGCACACTTGCATTTCTCAAATACAAGACTAAGACTAATGATAATGCGATATAATTCAAATCCACTAACTCCATTAAAGTTTGTTCTAAGATTAGGCTTGCAATATGACTGGAAAGGATTACTCCCAAGAAGTCCAATGGTAAATCGCCTTCTGATTTAATATATGGATTTAATGATAATACGATATAATTCATGTCCACGAAGTTAGTGATATCTCATTTGTCCCGATACCATCTACATGTACTGAATCAAAAAATAATATTTTGGTGAACGTTATTAAAAAAATGCTTGGTTAGAATAAGAAAGCATGGGATTCTAAGATTAGGCTTTTATGAAGAAAAAAATGATGCAAATTATGTGTAGAATTAATCAATTGATTGACATTGAAATTTGAAAAGAGGGGAAGCCTAAGGAAATTTGAAAGTAGAGACATGGTGAAGTCACATAATAGTCTGCAATTCAGTAATCAATTTTCATTCCATTTACAAGCTTGCCTTAGACACAAAACTAAAGCCAAGCACACTGTAAACTATAGCACAGCTTCCACGTGGCATTCTGTTTCATGTCAGCCTTTGTCTGGCTTAAAATGATTCTGCTGCCAATTTTAACGATTATTTGAAAGTTTCAAAGGTTTCTGAAGGGTATGCTAATCTGTGGGGAGGCCAACACCAAAATGTTTAAAAAGATGGTTTCTCTGTCGCAATCAGAATAGAAAGGTCATCCGGGTAAGACAGCATTAGTAATCCATTTTACCCCTTTTTGGGTGTTGACAGCTTTAATTTAAATTAAATTCAATAGAACGTAAGGATGGGGACTGTAGGTAGTGAGTTGAATATTCTAAATTACCAATTCAAAATATGAGTAATGTGCAAGTCAAAATATGAGTAAGATGCTTTCAACAACTTAAATCGACTAAGCAAATGTGTTTTCAGACTACGGCCATTTGAAGCCAATGATTTTGAGAGGCTCCGATTCAAGTCCTGTACTCTCTAACTGTAATTTGTAATAATACAAGTGCCTTGCGAAGGAGATTTGCCCATAAAAAATGTAGAAAAGACATATCATTGTCTATGATTCAAATGAAAGAACATTCACAAGACGAGCTGTTTATCATCTCTCGTAAAGAGGTTACAAACTGAGGAACCTATCCCGACAACCAGAGCTGTTTAGTCCATTTATTGAACAAACAGAATAAAAGTATAAAACAGGAGCATATAAAAAATCACTTAAATATATTATCTGCACTTTAAATTACCAATACAAAGACACTGTTTGAATTTATAGACTTATTAATATTTCTACAATGGCTAAGAAAGCACCTAAAAAGAAAAATCTGGAAACTAATAAAAGTTTCCCTATGTTGGAAGAGTTAAATTACATAATCAAAAGTGAAGAAGTGGCAGCATGTTTAACTAAAAAGTTTTTCCACCAAAACAAAAAACTGTATGGCATAAATAATAAAACAAATGATATAGAACAGAAGCATGTATGCTCTGTCTATTCAGTCCAGCACATCTAAATTACAGTGATAAAATCCTTCTATAAAAACTACCTAAACCTGAATGGAACTGCTTTTACAATTCATGATCAAAAGGGATTCCGCTAGACGGTAACCAAGTAGCCCCAGAAATGAAATTATCAACACTAAAAACATTGACCTCCTCTACTCTTTTAATGACCCTATAACCCCCCCATCCGACTCGCCCGTCCAACTTTGAGCCGGGTCCGCTGTTCATATATTCTCCAAAATACACCCTTTCCAGCCCATAATCTTCGGACCACTCCAGCCAGCCGGCAGGGTGGATTACATCGCCTAAGAAGCTATGAATGATGACTGTCCGCGAGAACAGTTTCCATGGCTTTCCAAGATAAGCGGATCTCACTGGAGCAAGATCTTTGGAGGCCACAATGCTGCAGTTTTGAATGGAAAAACCGGTGTTCTGGTTGGGGTCATTTCTTCCCTGAGCAGTAATGGTGTTGGTCTGATTGCCCATTGGTGCTCTCACAATAATAGTGCAATTCTGAAAAATGGCAGCAGCATTGCCCAAGATGAAGTCTACAGTGCCATAAATATTACACTCTCTGTAGAACTGGCGGAGGGAGTGAACATATAGAGTGTTCTGGAAGCCGATAAAGTTGCATCGGTAGAAGGCTGAAAGATCAGCTCCCACACGCAGAGCTACGGCTTGATTCTTGTGCGGTCCTGCAAAGTTGGCGAAGGTGATATCTCGGGCAATAAATCCCTTGCCAGATGCAGCTGTATTTACAATCAGATTAAAACTTGTTAGTACCTCAATATTAAGCAAAAACAGTTTGAAATTTAATTAACCAGAAAAAAATGACAAGTGTTTCCGGATTTCTAAAACTGTGTGACTGTCTGATATAGTAGCCAGCAGAATTTAACAATAATTTGTGACAGTCAGATTGAGGAGCCAACACATTTGACAAAGATGTGTGACTGTCAGATTGAGGAGCCAGAAACTTTGACATAAATCTATTTAAAATTTGAAGATCTGCCTAAATTTTCGAAAAAAAATCAAATAATTAAAAGGTTGGAGAGAACATATGCACATCTGAAATAGAAGAGAAGAGAAGAGAATCAAGTAGAAAGAAAAATTTAAGAATCCCTACTGTATAATCTGATAAATCTTAGTCTAGTTTGTTTTCTTTTAATCTTAATCTATTTAAAAAATTAAAATTAATTAGAAATTATCATGTAAAGGCTAGTTGTTATCTACAATTTTATCATCTTTTCTTTGCTGGAAGAAGGGATTCATAATTCAGAAGATTTGTACAACAAAGATAGAAAGAAAATTACAAGTGCAACAGAAACCCAAAACACCAAAATTAGAAAAGAGAAATGTACAACAAAATTAAAAAGCGAAATAAAAATCTACAGCAAAATTAGAAAAGAGTGTTAACATATATCAGAGGACCTCTTTCTTCGTGGAAGAAGGGATTCATAATTCAGCAGAAAAATTAGAAAAGAGTGTTAACATATATCAGAGGACCTCTTTCTTCGTGGAAGAAGGGATTCATAATTCAGCAGACTTGTAAAAAAAAAGATAAAAAGAGAAATTAAAAGTGAAATAGAAACCCTAAAAAGCAAAATTAGAAAAGAGATTTGTACAACAAACATAAAAGAGAAATTAATAGAGAAATTAATAGTGAAATAAAAACCCACAACAAAATTAGAAAAGAGATTTGTACAACAAAAATAAAATAGAAATTAATAGTGAAATAAAAACCCACAACAAAATTAGAAAAGAGATTTGTACAACAAACATAAAAAGAGAAATTAAAAGTGAAATAAAAACCGAGAATAATCTTTTCGTAAAGCAAAATTAGAAAAGAGAGTTAAAATATATCAAAGGATCTTTCCTTCTTATAAGAAAGGATTCATAATTCAGCAGACTTGTACAACAAAGATAAAAATAGAAATTAAAAGTGAAATATAAACCAGAATAATCTTTCCTACAGCGAAATTAGAAAAAGAGAGAGTTAATAATATTAAATATACCAAATGATCTTTCCTGGAAGACGGGATGGAAGAAGGGATTCATGGAGAGAAACTAAAAGTGAAATAAAAACACAGAATAGCGATGGAAGAAGGGATTCATGAAGAGAAACTAAAAGTGAAATAAAAACACAGAATAGCAGATTTGTACAACAGAGATAAAAAGAGAGATTCTAGAATAATCTTTTCTACAAACAAAATTAGAAAAGAGAATTTAGAATATATCAAAGAGTGTTTCCTACAGGTAAATTAGAAAAGAAAAAGTTAGAAAAGAAAGAATTAAAGAATATACCGAAGGTTGCAGAGGCGAAGGTTGTATAGCCGTCCTTGACATTTTTGCTGGATGCAACAATGGTCCGGTCGCGCCCATCGCCAAGCAACATCACATTCGTCTTCTCCTTGTAGAGAAGCAAATTTTCCTCATACACGCCAGCTTTGACATACACAACATACCGCTCACTGGCATGAGACGGCACGTGCATGAGGGCCTCTCCAATGGTGTTGTACTGCCCGCTGCCGTCCTGAGCTACAGTTGCATTCACCTGCAACTCCAATGCAGGCACTTGTAACAGCCTCCGATCGGTCCGGGACATCCACGGAGGAAAAGAAAACCCAGACCCAGGGTGCGGGTTAGGGTTATTTAGCAGAGGACGCCCAGAAAACCCATACCCAGATCCAGGGTGAGGGTTATTAAACAGAGGACGCCCAGAACCGGAACCATTGTCGTTATCAGGGAAGTAAAGCTGGAACACGTACAGAGCATTGCTGAGAGATCTTGACAAAGACTGACAATGTTCCTCCACCTTGGCCATCACTGTCCCCGTCGTCTCTCTGAAACCATCCAAGCATGTCTCCACATCAGTGAGAGCCGCGCTTATCCATGTCTTGACATTTGCAATCTGAGCCTTGGAGGGATTCATGTCCAGGCCGGGTACTTCTGCCATCGACCGGTTGACGTGATCCACAGCATCTACGAACAGGCCAATGCAATCTTCGAAAGCCATGAATTCTGGAAACTCAGAGGCTGCTTTCAAAGTCGCGTTGTGTGCTTCTTGGGCTCCAGCCAAGCTCGCCTTCACAGTAATATGAGCAAGATTCTTGGAATTCGCTCCTTCATATGATTGCAATGCTGAAACACAGGCCTCAGGGTATGGTGTCTTCTTGCAGCTGGAGTCGATGAGCTTCACTCCGCTACCATTGTGGAAAATCGCTATGCCCATCCAGGCAGCCACAGACATTGTGAGTATTGCTGCCGACAATACCCACACGACCTGGCTTGCTGAATAGCTACCGAACCTCATTGTGAAACAAAATTGTTTTCTGTAATTGAGCAGAAATCAAATCGCTTTCAGTAACTATAATCGCTTTCAAATTGCTTTTAAATCGCTTTCAATAACTTTAAAAATGTCAAATAGCATTGGGAGTTTGAACCCAGCGCTCAGGAGTCCTTATATAGGAAATTCTCCAGAGGTTCAAGATTCAAGATTCAAGATCGGGAAAAGGGTGGTTATTAACCGCCATTTCTAAAATGGACACGTGGATAGAGATTCAAGATCAAGAAAATCGTTAACCGTGGATCATCTTATACCTTGATATAATGGATAGATAAAACTTAACACTGCACAAATAGCAAAGAGTATCGTGAGAACTTTAAAATTGATTCAATAAATTACTCACTAGATTTTATTTTTAATATTGACCTTGAAAATAAATGTGGCAAAATTTTTTTCTCAATTGAGTATGATAATTTGGATTTAATTCAATTTATAATTAGTTTTTATATTTAGAATGGTAAGCATAGTTTGATTTACTGATCTAGACATTAAATTAAACTTAGATTATTCTATGTAGAAATGATCTTTTACCATTCCAAGTGTTAATAAAAGAAGAAAAATTATTCTATGTAGAAATGATCTTTTACCATTCCAAGTGTTAATAAAAGAAGAAACAAATTGACTTATTAATTTTCTGCTTAGAATGATAGTTTGGGTATTAAAGATTCTTTATAAATCAAAAGCAAATTCAAGATAAACAATTGGGGTCTATGGAAATTTTGAAATATCTAAAGAAGGATTGTTCTAATTCAACTTAGGTAATAATAGAGCCAACTAGTTGATTGATCATTCATCTTAAGGGAGGGGATGGATTTTGTAAGTTCCATCCCCCTGTTCACTACCTATGAGAACATCTTTAAATGCGTTGATAAGTTCTTCAACTGTTCTCATTCCCATGTCTAAATTGGCACAATAATATTAAGCTCTTCAACTTTTCTCATTCCCATGTCTAAATTGGCACAATAATAGTAAGCTCTTCAACTGTTCTCATTCCCATGTCTAAATTGGCACAATAATATCTTCGAATTTTGGGGCAAATTGTGCCCACAATATTAAATATTGATTAGGGTGCATTCTCATACAATAGGATAGTGTAATTTAAAATCTCTATAGTTAAAACCCAATCTAGATTCAGATTTGGTGAGCACTCCTTGTGTTTTTAGGTATAACAACTAGTGGTGTGAGAAAGGAAATAAATTTAAGTTTCCTAAAGATTCAATTACCTAGTCAAGGCTAATCAGAATGAGAATAATTGTTAAGGGGGGATTTAAGTGCTTAACAAATTATAATAAAAATATATAGAATATGGATATTAGAAAGCAACATGATGTCTAAGCTATGCTCATAGTCAATAAATTTAAATGTGCCACAATTGAAATACTCGACCAATAATTAAAAGATTCTCATGACAATAAAAGTACTCCTACGTTGACCAATTCATTTGTGTTCACAACTACGTTGATAGCAGCGGTTATTTGATGACGAGTACTATAAATTTAGTGGACACTATTAAAGGTAATGCGGTTCTTTCTCCATGCTCTCGCTTAGAGATCATGGTCCTTGAGAAGGCCTCTGTTGACCATCTACCTTTACGTGTTCACCATATTCGACGAAGCCCTTAGGTACTTTAGATTCTATAACATTTACAGTGTAAGTCCTGCCACTCATTCTTCTTGATTGGAGTTTAGTTTCTATAGCACTTAAAGTGTCAGAACTGCAACTCATCCTTGTTGATTGGAGTTTAGTTTATATAGCACTCACAGTGTAATACCTGCAACTCATCCTCCTTGATTGCTTCATCTTGAATTTTGACCAGAAGCTACTGATGCTTGCCCTAAATTTGGCTTAGACGTAGAATAGGTTCTTGAATGGACATGCTTTTCATAGCCTAAGTATGTAATTTACTACGGAATTTCTTAACGTGCACTTCCAGATGCTAGATGACGCAGCAAGGATTAGATCCAGACAGTATTGAATAGGCAGAGATTACAGGATCCTTAAGTGAGAACAGGATTTGATTCTTGAGGGTTTCTACGATCCATAACTGTCAGATAAAGCATCTCAGTCAGAATGAATGTTGGCGGGATGGATTGGTTTGTTCACAAAGGTTTAGGTGACTGAATTAACATCATGCCTGGAATAACTAGCTGCAGTATTATATCCAGATTGTTAAGGGTCTGCGCATCACATGTATGGAAGGATTGCTTTTTCCTAAACTTAAGATAACACACAGGAAGGGCCAACAACATAGTTACCACGCTTGAAGAATTTGATTTGTTCAGAAGACAAAAAAATTGCTAAAATTTATATAAGATTGAAAAGTCTGAACCAAACTGCACAAAGATGACTGCTCCAGAAAATACAGATCCAAATGGATTTGAACGAGATCTGGCCAGATTTAAAACTATGTCCAACAGGAAAAGAGAATCTTCCATTACAATTGTGCATGGAGGAATTGTTCTGAAGCTCTGAGTAAGACTGGAAGTTTGAAAGACAAGAATGGGAAGGATTATAAAGATATTAACTCGGATGCGAGAAAAGATGGAGAAGTAGATGCAGAGAGCTGGATTGAAAGTGCTTTCTCGGGAGATTTCTCAGAAGTACAATAGAATGTCCTCTCCTAATGTCAAAACGACATGACTGACCTCATGGTTGATGCCAGATGTGTGATGCTCTGCAATCTGTCAAAAGGTATTGGATGAACAGAAGCAAAGTTGCAAACAAAATCTAGATAGATCGATGGCAATTAATGATTATAATTCAATCTCGTATCAATAACATTTACAGAATATAGCATCAGAAAACATTCATGCATTCAACTTTCAAGCACGTGAAAATGCAAGCAAAACCATCTTTGTTTTATCTTCAATGCTTTGAGTTTGAGTTTAACCAACTTATACAACTAGTCCATTCCTAGCATCCTTATTTACAAAAAGAATGACCTGCAATTAGCTACCACTTTTCTTCCTACCTTAGTGATTTGTATCATTTACAGATTTCCCCTTTAAGCAATCACGACTGACACAATGATAAATCTAAATCAACCTTCAAGCAGCCACTTTTGTACTAGTGTATCCTTGTGGATAACCTAGAACCAATTGGTTCCAATACATGAAAAGCAGGAAGATCAAAAAATGAAGTAAGGACACATTACAAAAGAGTTACAGCTATAAAATCAACCAAGCCATATCAATTATTTACAATCCGCGTGTTGGTACGAAATAAGGTGGCAAACAGGCCATCTTTCAAGCACAATCTCCTTTTGCATGAAGCCACTGCTTATGCACATGACCTAATGAATAATGCCACATGGTGCTTGCTCGTATCTAACTCCCATAGGATCACAATAAGCAGATTGTGCTATTGCACTCTTAACTCCCATAGGATCATAATAAGAAGATTGTGCTGTTACACTCAATCCATTTCAATCAAGTGCAATAATGCAGTACGACATGAATCACTAGATCTGGGAATTACATGGATTGGCTTAATACTAATCTTGGAACGACAAAAGGTAATTAGGAGAAAAGGATGATTCTTATGAATGCTTCAGGCATCCAAAATGTCAAACTTAAATAGGGTTTGGTATGGGGTATGTGATGAATAAGATAAACCTGATAACCGAATTCCCCAAATCTGAACAAGGGCCTCCTTATACTGAATGTGTATTAACAGTAATAACATATAATGTAGAGCATGAATACAATATAGATTCCTTAAGCACCTAATCAGATGTCTGAGAAAAAATAAAATGAATAAACAGTGATTCCCTTAAAGATTCTAGAGAGTCATTCTTAACGGAACACAGATTACTTCAAAAATTAATGAATCAATCATTCTTCTACCAAAATTAACCTGAAATTAAAAATGGGTGGGTTGCCTTCTTCCACTTTCCCACAAAACCTAACCCTTTCATCCGTCAGAGCAAAGAAATTTTACCACACAGAAATCTTAAGTTAATATTGAATGAAGATCTGAGGATGCCTTATTGCGTTCACGGAGGTCGGACAATCTTCGTACGTTAAACTTATTGCGTTCTTCATATTTTTGTAACACTATATAGTGAAAATCACATTTATTCACATTTTTGTGTCACTATAGGGACCAAGGCATGGAGGAAAAAATAGCAAGGCACGTGAACTGTATTTCCTGAGAATTGTGGTCTCATTGTATGAAAAAAATGACAAAATTCTAACAGGCAAACCCAAAACGTGGAAGCCAGAAAGAGCTCTACAGTACCAAAATATCCCTCAAAGAAAAAAATGCTTTGAATTGCAGAGATGCACAAAGGAATTAGTTGGGAAACATAACATGTTAGAACTGTGTGAATACATTTATATTCCCCTGCGTACGCATTAACTGTGGAAAGAAAATGACAGAGATTGGGGAAACATTTTAGAACTTACCAGCAACTCAAAGGCAGTTGTAAAGCTATATTACCTTCCTGGCAGGTGTAAAGCTATATTACCCTCCTTACAGCGTCCTCTGCCTCGTGTCCAAAAAACCTGACACAATTATCCTCCTGCTGCTCTCCTCTCTGTCTTCCCAAAAATTTCCAGTAGAATTAGCAACCGTGAATAAAGTAATAAAAAAAATTCCCCTCTGCTACTTCTTTTTCCCTCCCGCGCTATTTTCCCAGATAGAATGGGACGTGGCAGATTCCAGAGAACGCATGTGTACCAAAAATATGGCAGCATTTAATCAACACACAAATTTTTATTTATTTAATAGTTAACAAGGTAGATATTTATTGTATAAGTAACAAAAAAACACTTACAAAATCAAATACAGAAACAATACAGACATGTTTAAACTAATTATTAAATAAGTGCAATTTATTATTTTATTTAGATGATAAAATTTGGGTAGATAATAAAACTGAAATTCGTGTTATAATTAATTAGAGGATATGTCTATTTAGTTCTAGCATCGTATAATGTTGCATTTGTTCTAAAAGGTTTCACCATTATAAAATTAAATACAATAAAATAATTAAACTTAATGAATATCTTAAGAGTTTGGACTAACAGAAAAAGAATGATGGATATATCAATCTTAAGTCCCATGAGCTTGAAACCAATCTAATAGAAAGTGTGCTCGAATGTTTTATCATCCACTCTTTCAAGAGTATAAGTATAAAGTTGATACAATCTAATAGAAAGTGTGCTGGAATGTTTTATCATCCACTCTTTCAAGAGTAAAAGTATAAAGTTGATAGAAACTGAAATATATGTTTAGAATTTTGAAATGATAAAACTAATCAAATTTATATTCTTATGTCTATTTGAAGTTTGTAATTTTAACAAAAATTTAAAAAATTATTTGAATATAGTTTTTTATAAAGTAAACATTATAATTTAGTTGCTGAAAAAATGTTGAAATTGAAGTTATACAAGCCACCACACTTTATTTAATAAAATTTACTTTTTTTATTTACTTTTTTTTTTTGAATTTTTTTTGTATATTGATAACTTGAAATTTTAGTGCATGGATATATTGTTTACTATTTTATATTTTTCATTCAATTTGAAAAGTTGCGTGTGTTGAAATATATTTTTTTCAATTTTTTTTTAATAAATTTTAGCATTTTTCCTAATCAACCTTATATTTTAGTGCTCATGACCTACTTTTAATAAAAATAAAATATAAAACATAAAAACTAATTAAAATATTAAAAGATATATATTTTGGAAAATTCACTTATAGATCTATAAAAGGGTATTTTTACATTTCAAAAAAAATATTATTTATAAGAGTAGGAGTTGATGAAACATCGAGTTTTGTTTTGTTTTTTTTTTTTTGTTTTTTTTAAATTGTAATTAGACCAAAAGTAATATAAAATATACGTTTAGTAGACACTTCCAATTGGAAAAGTTGTGGCCCATATATAACTTAGCTATAATGGATCTATATAGACCATATGTTTAACTAAAATTAATTTTTAATTAGAATTATTTAAATTCACTTGTGCTAATAAGTTAGTCTGAAATGTGACACAACTTTGTGTTTTTACCCTCAAAATATTGTAATTCTTCAAGATGGTGTATCCGAAAACTATTGAGGCACTTGCTAACCCAATAGGTGAATAGATTCTCCTACATCAATTCCATTGGTGAACTAGATTAGTAGCAATGAGAAAAATTGAAGAAAATATACATAAATGTGCATATGCCCTATATGATGATGCATATTCACTTCCTTCGTGCAAACCTTTTGAATTGAAATGTGTTTTAATAATTCACTTTTTTATTTTTTATTTTTATTTATGTAGAATGTGTTTTAGTCCATAATGGATGTCTTTAAATACCATGACATAGCAACAAATCACACAAAACATGTATTAATTAGCTCACAATGAAACATTAGAGTGGGTAGGAAATTATGAATTTGCAACTTTAGGATTTGACATCATTCCTACACTCTTTGGGATTTACCTAGGTCAACCTTGATGCATACATATATTATTTGTAGGGATATGTATTAATCAAGGTTGAAAGTAAGTAAATGCAATGTTCAAGAGGTACACAATCATCACACGTTAATCATGATGATACTAAAAGAATGTGTAGATTAAACACAAGCACACACCACTCACATTATTATAAATAACAATCCCTTGAGATCTAAGAATTTTTCATGTGGATAATTCATATTTAAACTTGAATAATACGATATTCAAATATGTATAGTTTGTCAAACTAGAAACAAAAAAAGTAAACATATGTGTATTGTACTAAAGTATAGATGATAGTAGTTCTTTTAGAAGTGAAAATGATTCTAAAATAAACAAGTCCCAAATAATCTCTTAATTAACATCAACAATGGTCTATGTGACGAGTCTTGGGATTGTCTTAGTTTTACTTGTTTTTTGTCACTTTTATCAGACTTAGTATATGTTTTAATTATCCTCAAAATTGTATTATCATCTAAATTTGATATACATAAATGCATATGCATATGTATATGACATGTTGATATGAAATATGCTATGTGTTTTAATGATTGATATATTGTCAAAATGTTGTAGATGATAATTTGTGTGAATTGATGCTTGTTGTAAGAGACTAACATGCAGCTTAAAGGAACCAAATCCATTTGCAACATGAGAGATCTCTAAGTCACCTGCAACCAAGGGAGATTCACCTATCGGTTCATGTGGAAACAATCAAGGATTAGAAGGGGAGTTGTGGTCACGCTAAGTCCTTGTTGACTTTATCTACCTAGCAAGCATGGAGGATTTGTAGCATCATGAAAGATGATGAGGTTGTGCCTCATTAATTTAAACTTAATGTATTGAGACACGTTCTTGATTTTGTGCTGGTGTGGAATAAAATAGTCTATTTCAGAATAGGAAACTATAGGACTAGTCGTTATTTCTATTTCTTTTCATCGAATAAGTCATCTTGGTGTTAGGGAAGTGCGACATCTGTTCTAGATTCAATTAGAAGAAGTAAATGATCCACTTCCTATAATTTCTTTAAAAAGGGAAGTTTCATTTTTGTTAACATCTTCTTCTATGAGTTTAAGTTGTTTTCATTTCAATCAATTGATGGTAATAATATGTATAATGCAAGTTATGACTATTGTTAGATCTTTGCATACCTGTGAATATTGTTGTCCTCATACATGAATTTATGAATGAGAACACGCAATGATCGTTATTTTCTAAGTTAGTTTATTGTTACTCTCTAGTGATTGCACTCGTCAAGCAAGGGCCACTTGACATATTTGAGGGAACTACTAGTGCATCTGTCCATCTAATATGTATTGGGCTATCAAAGGCTTATCAAGAGAGACCTTTCATCATTGGAAGAGGAGGTCCATCAGTGTCACAGTCATCTCTCCTATCGGGAGATGGAATGACATGGTGTCAGTGTCCCACCTCTCCATAAGGACCATTAACATGGGTGCATGAAATCTAAACTTTGGCATCTGATAGATCCACGAGAGACCCACTTGGTGTAGGCGTGGTGGGTCGATGGTAGATATGTTATGCAATTACATAAATCCTGCATGCATGCTCCCAAACCTCTAGGACTGACAAGAACATCATTTTTTTATTCAAATATTCTTCTTATAATCTATCTAACTCTACTTTAATCATTTTCACTCCTTTTTTGTGCTTTGGCACGTTGGATTCTCACGCATTGTTGGGATGCTAGTGCAATTGCTGACTCTGGATGCTAGCACATTTCGAAGATGTTAGTGCAAAATTTGTCCTAGGATGAACACACAGGGATTGGATGCTTGCGCGCCCAAGACGCTTGCTCTAATAAATTTTTTTCTATGGCTATAAAAAACCACTAAATGACTCAACAATTAAAAAATTTGGCCTACTCATCTAGTGACTCATCTTGCTCCATGATGTACATATCTCTTCCATGCGGGATGCCTAAAACTCTCATTTGTGAGGCATTTTTACTATGACTATAGAAATCACAACGAAAATCCTTATGATGAATAGTGGAAATGACCCTCTTGGGCCCACTCCTGTAGTATATAGTTGAAATTTGCCTAAATTTTTGAAAATGTTTGTGGTGGTTGTGGCTTGTCTTCCTTCTTGATTTTCCTCTCCTGGCTGGGGGAAAAAGCATAAGGTGGCATATACTCGCACTTTATTAGCTTTTTCTTTCCAACTCACTAACATCCTATTAAGCATTCTTCTCGTTGAAGCAATTTCTTTCAATTTTGGTGTTAAATTTTTTTGATTTTGCAATAATCGAATTCTTACATCTGATGTTGTATTTTTTTGCTAAGCACTAGGTCCATTGCTTGTGTTCACCTAGTTGACCCTCTATATATATCCTTTTTTGAAGTAATTAATGTATTTAATGCTTTTTGTGCATTTAAAGTTGTACATCTTTCTAGCTACTTTAGTGGAGCTAATTATTCTAGACGATCTACTCACTAGAGTTGGGACAAAATTTCTTATCGCAAATTGCACCCTATGCTAATTTCACACTTATACATTATACTTAGTGCTTTTATGAAAAAATCATGATTGGGATTTTACAATTCTGACTTCATGATTGAGATTTCATGATTCTAACTCCATGAATAGAAAAGATGAAGTGTTAGTTGTCTATGGTTTGAATTTGCGCCGAAATCAACATGATGATAGCACAACATGTTTACGTTCCAAAAGATTTTGAGATCCAAACTCGCATATTCTATAGTAGAACTTTTTTGGCTTCACTGGTGCATATTAAGACTTTATTATATAAGTGAACGTCCCAAATGGGAAAAACCACAGAGATTGTTAGATGTCAAGATAATATAAGTAGTTATATGGTGTTTACAAAATGGGGTGGCTCACTACCAGATTACAAAAGCGGTCGGAATTCTCACTGTGATAGATATAAATGAACTAAGGAAAGTTGCATCTCCAAATGCATGAAATTAGTTCCAAATTAAGCTCAAATAATTATACATAAAACTCTCAGTAGATCCGGTAAATGATCTCTATTCCACTATCCACTAACACCTACAACAGATCCGGGGAAGGATTACTACACTGCTCTGTCGAACCAATCACTTGCAATAGATCTGGTAAAGGATTATCGCAATGTTGTCTGCGCTCTGATTCTACTGCAACTGCTTCTGTATCCACAACTCACACTTCACACACTGCACTCTCTCTCATCTACCACTTCACATCCATACATCTCACACCTCACACATTATGCCTTACACACATATGCTAAATACATATGCGCACGCACACACACACACACACACACACACACACACACACACACACACACACACACACACACACACACACACACACATATATCAAAAAGATTATGCATCGAGATAATATGTCGGCCAAGCACAAGTAATTTGCTGCTTAGATCAACATGTTATCCAATAGAGCCTTAACCAAAACATGATAACAAAGTTGGCCTCCGCAACATCTCTACACGCTTCATTCACACATTTTGTTTACCAATGCATACACCTTAATTACCAAAATAGAATAGGGGTCTACCGAGCCCATAAATATGAACCCATAAGCACATAACTCCAAGCACAACAACTCCTAACTCCAAAATAAAGATATCACATACTACACAGATGTCGGAGCATAAAACATAGTAGATACAACCGATATAACTAACATTACTAATGTCGCGTCTGATATCGAAACTCACACAACTGATACTAGGGCATAATGCAAACCAAAAATAAGCATAACTCAAGATTTCAGAGATGAGGATCTTCTGGAAATGACTCCAATAGATCTATACCTTACTGGTTCACATCTCATACATACATATCTACCAGCAATACCAATACTGCTTCTAACATCATACATCATCGAATAACCAAATTTGACATCAATGACGACAATGACAACAATCACACAAGTCTGACACACTCATGGAAGAAGAAGAAGAAGGTGGCTTGGTCAACTATAGGCATTTGGAGAAGGGGCACATAGTGTGTGTCCAAATCAGTGTACAACATACACCTGAGGGTTTCTTGGACAAGGTTATGTATTTATGCCATGAGAATTCCTCCTAGATGTGCCATAGGTATTGTTGTCTCAATTTTTGAATTTTCAAAAAATTGGCAACCCCTACAAATTTTTTACTCAAAATTCATAGTTTGCTTCTCTAAGGCATGTTGTACAAGGTTTAAAAATCATAATTGTTAAAGTCAAATCATCAGTTGGTTTTTTTGTCATCATTGTCCAAGTTTTGGTTGGTTTTTGCTTTCATTTTCCTAACTTTTTGTGTGATTTCGGGTTTTGAGTTCCTCACTTCAAGTAGGAAATTTTTGCACTCATTGCAAGTAGGAACTTTTTGTTTTCATTGCAAGTAGGAACTTTTGGATGTCATTGCAAGTAAATGAACTTTACTTGTAATTTGGTTCTAGAAACCCGATTACAAGTTAGCTCATTGTTATAAAGTTTGTTTTACTTGCAATCGGGTTTTTAAGACTCGATTGCACGTATGTTCTTCTAGTTCACTGTCTTGTCTTCATAGTTCAATTGTACTTGCAATCGAGGTTCTAAGACCCTATTTCAAGTCACCATTTTGTGAGCATTTCTATGTGCTTACTTGCAATCAAGTTTCAAAACCCCAATTGCAAGTTTGAGTCTATCTTGCAAACCTTTCACACTTGCATTTGGGTCTCACAGTCTGGATTGCAAGTTTTTGCCTTTCTTGCAATTCTTGTTAGCTTACAATCGGACCTTTAAGTCCTGATTGAAACCATTTCATTAACACTTTCTTTATTGCAAGTTTATCCCTATTACTCTTTTGCACTTGTAATCAAAGATGATGGTGGTAAAACTTGATTCTACCCAAATGCCTTTGCATTTTCTTTTACTTGCAATCGGGCCTTGAAGACTCAACTGAAAGCTTGCATCTATCAGTGTCTTGTGCTTGATGATCATTGTCTCTTGTTGCCTTTCATTCACTGTATTATTGTCTTCTCTACATTAATACCCTTCAAATTAGTGATAGAGGGTATTTTGCTATTGACTCCTTGTCTCTTTGTCTTTGAGTGTTCATGTAAATCTCTACCTAAGACAAACAAACTTTGCCTTGATCGTGTCTTGGGAATTTTTAAAGAAATTCTTTGTCACTATTGCTGCTACAAACCATTTGGATTGCACTTTTAGGTCTTTGTTTGTGTGGCACTATATTCTCTAAAGGCTAGTTTGTAATGTATGTTTTGACAGTGGATGGCTTAACCCTTATGCACTGCTCATTGTACTCTTGCTTTGGCAGCCAATTCAATGTCTTTTACGAATTTCAATATATATGTTAATATCTTCTTCAAAGTGGGATACATTAGTCACTAATTTGATAGGGATATTAAAACATTGTAGCTTTGATCCAAAGCTCATGGTTAGGATTATTATTTCATACACCCATCTTTGAGGATACTTTTATGACCAATGTCATGATCAAGAGACTTGAATACAATCTTTGATCATTGTCTTACCTTATGTAATGACTATGACTAGTGCTAATAAGACTTTATTCTCTTCTTGACTATCTTCTTGTGGTTGTAGTTTCTCTTTCTTCCCCATTGCAGACCTTGCTTTGTTGTGATTAGTGACTAGTATTTGTGACTTATTGGATGTTCTCTGGCTCAAGATTGATTGTGATTTATCCTATCAATTCACCCTTACTGTCATGGCTACCTCTTATTTGTCTTGAAACCCTTGTTCATTTACTGATACAATGACAACAATATTGACTTTCTTAAGCCTATTCATGTTCTCTTCATGATATTCTATCTAAAATGCCATGAATCTTTGATTTGCATTTGTGACTATCAATCCTTTCATGCTGCTCTGTGATTTGCACTCATGCCTTTGTATTTAGACTTTGATGTTTCTTATCATGGTCACTATGCTAACAGTTCCCCTCTTTACAAGATCTAGGCTTGAAGGGGTTTCTTTGCCTTTAAAAATACGAACCTCTGTCATATATTGAAGACTATTACAAAACCTTGTCTTCTTGGATTCTACGAACACAAAGATGTCACTATCTTTTGACTGTGGCTATTACTATTCACTATGTATCCTCAATATCAATCCATTAGGCTTTGCATGAGACTGCTTCGGGCTTCTCTATCCTCTTATATAAAATTTCAATGGACTAATGCTATTTTCATAGTTGCATTTCCATTGGTTATTCAAAAATTTCACCAAGGTTGTGATCTTAATGTCTTTGCTCATTTCTAAACGTACCCTATGATTGTATTTTGATCAACAAACTGTCTTTATGGATGGATCTGCTACATTGAGACTTTGACTAGTATAAATGACATTGATGTGAACTTTCTCAATGTACTCTTTTGGGTTGCTCACCATCATGAACCGGACGCAAAAAAAACTTCTCATCCACCACGTTCTCTAAATATTGCAATAGATCATGCTCTTCAATTGGGAAACATCTATAGGGTTTCTATGCCACATAGGATCTTTGGATGTATTTGATGCGTGAAATGTGAGTTTTGTCTAATGATCTTTAATGAAAATGACTATCTCTATCTTTATCACTGTCATTAGTGTCAGAACCCTAATCCAAATTTCTCTTTGAGGCTTATGAATGTTTCTCATGGTGATTTAGGGCTGAGATCGTGACTTCAAGTTGCTTGTTTTGTTGTATATTGTTGCTACTAGGATATGTTGTTGTCATTGATGTCAACATATTTCTATGATTTTTCGTTATCTGGTGATTGTAGATTGGTTTCTTGTGTTGGAGTATTTATGGTGGTCTTATTTCATTATAGATTGGTTTCAGTAAACCGGGAGATTGATTGATCATATTACATGATCCAGTTTATGGTTTTGTTATTTTGATCGGTGCTTTACAATGTTCAGTATACTCTGGTATGATCAGATCCTATGATGCAATTTTGAGATATTGTTCAGGACATTCATGATTATCTTCATTTCAGATGGTTCATGATTTGGAGTTGTGCAAGTTATATTTTCTCGTGCCAATTGTTGTTTTTGTTTTTCCTAAGTTTATGATGTTGATGGATGAATATTTGATAAGTGGTGTTGGTGCAGTTGTTGTGGTTTATTCTAGCGTGTTTGTTGGTGTTTCCTAATCATGTCCTATTTTCTTTGATCGTTGTGCATGGTTTTAGTGATTTTCCTTAACTGGTGATGTTCTTCATGTTATGCAACCTATTTGGTGGTGTAACATGTTGCAGTTTGTCTTGGAGATATTTCCGATGGTGTAGCATGTTGCGGTTGGTCTTGGAGATATTTTCGATGCTGTAATGTGTTGGAGCATTTGATTTGGATCCATGTTATACCATTTATATCATAATTGTTAGAGTAAAGTAATTAATTAACTTTGCTCTCCTCTTAAGATTTCTCTTTATGCATACATTAGTCATTTAATAATTAATATTTAATTATTAAATGCTCACACCTTAGGGTTAGGTTTTCCTTTTGGTGTTGATCTCCTTTATAAGGATTGATCTCTTGTATTATTCATATTCTTGATTCATTTTTTCTCTGATAATACATCTTTTCTCTTTGTCAGAGCCAAAACCCTTGTATTCGTTCTCTCTCTTTCTCTGTGACAGGTTTCTTGCATGCAGGTTTCTTTTGGGTTCTGTGGATTTGTATTTCTCAAATCCTACATGGTATCAGAGCTGGATCTGCTGCAGCTTGTTCAGAATTTTGAAAGATTTTGAGATCCAGGTTTTGGTTGCATCAGATCTGTGTTTGTCTTCTGTTTTTTATTTTGGAATAGGGGGTATTTTTTTTCGGTGCACTTTGAGCCCAAACGGACCTCACCGTTGAGCTCGTAGCGCCCAAAAACCCCTACTTCCATATAAAATTCATCCGATTTGGACATAGTTGCTCCAGAAGGCAAAAAAATTTTGGCCCCAAGGCCGTACGGCCCTAGGGCACGAAAACCGAGGCGAAAAATTAAAAAAAAAATCAAAAAAAATATAAAAATCGCCGGTTTTGGTTTTCTGGTAGGCGCAGCCAGTGTTACGGCCAGCGCCGCCAGCGCCCAGCCCGGCGGCCACCGCTCAGCCACCGCAGCCGGCGGTAACCTCCGCGCCGCCGCCCAACGCAGACCGCCGCCCGCTCGCCGCTCAGGCGCCGCCTGCGCGCCGCGCGCCGCCACTGTGCCGCCGCCGCCGCCGCCACCAAACAGTGCTAGCCCTTGGTCGCCCAGCGGACCAGGGGCTTCTTTTTTTTAGCCCTTGAGGGCTGAAAGGGCCTATCGGGGCCTTTTGAAGCTGTTTTTACAAAATCGGGCATAACTTGGGCGTCCGATCTCCGTTTTTCGAAAACGAATAGGCGTTGGAAAGCTGGTTCCGAGCCCGATCTAAAAGATGCAGATATTTTTTTCTGATTTTTCCGTTTTGTAGTGTTTTTTGCCAGTCGAAGTCAGAATAAGTTTTTTGCACTCCAGGAGCCATATCTTTTGCATACGGACTCCGTTTTTCGAAAGCGAATAGGCGTCGGAAAGGTGGTTCTGTGCTCTTTTCAGATTTATAGTCTATTTCATCAGAAAAATCTTCAGGTGCTCCAAATTTTGTCTCAACCCGTTATTGTTTTCTATCATTTTCTGGCTTTCAGTTTGTACTGGGGATTAGTTTTTTGCATTGTGGGGGGGTGTTTTCTCTTGCTTTCTGTTATTTACATCAGAAAACTAGAATTTACAAACACCAATACAAAAAAAAATCAAACCCCCTTCTGCATCTTCTGTCTAGTTCTGAAAGACCACTTAATAATAATTAAAAATTCAGAGCAGTTGAGGCACAATTTACAGGATGGCAGACAGACCTATTGAATCTCTCACACCGCATAATTACCACACTTGGAAGGGTCGCATGATGACTCTTCTCCAGTCAAAAGGGTTATGGTCCTGTTTGGATGAGGTTCAGCCTCAGTTGACACGTCCTTTTGAGATTATGCAGCACAGGAACAATATGGATCAGGCTATGGGATTGATGGCTTTACACATTTCTGACAGTCTTCAGTTTCATCTTGAGGGTTGTCTCACTCCTCGAGCCATTTGGACCAAGTTTGAGGGACTTTTTGGTACTGTCAATGAGTTCAGAGCTTTGCAGCTTGAGGCAGAGTTAACTTTCTTGGTACCTGATTCATTTCCTTCTATTGAGGACTTTCTGATGAAGTTCAAACAGCAAAGATCTATCTTGCAAGGTTGTGGTAAGACTAAGACTGATACAGAGTGCATTTTCCTGATTCTCTCTAAGTTTCGGGGTCCATTTCAGATCTTCTCTTCGACCTTCTATTCCACCATGGATGCCTTGGGTGCTCGACATGTCATGCCTTATTTTGAGGTCTTTTGTGATCGTCTGACTCGTGAGCAAGCTAAGCTTAAGCAGTTGGATTCACTTTCAGGTTCACAGAACCAAGCATTGGTAGCCCAGTCCTCCAAAGGAAAACAGAAGCAGAAACCGAAGCCTAAGAAAGATTCAGAGGCTAGTGAGAATCCCTCCAAGCCACCACCTAAGTCTGATTCAAAACCACAATTCAATTCTAAACAGGGCAAATCTTCAAAGTCTGGTGAGTCTTCCTCCAAGACTAAGAAGAAATCAGGTGATCCTTGCAGTTTTTGTGGCAAGGAAGGACATCCCGTTTCCAGGTGTTGGAAACGTTTAGAGGCTTTGGAGGAAGCCATGCAGCAGCATAATATCAGTGCACCACAGCCTCCTTCACAGCCCACAGGGAAAGGTCATGCTCTTTCTGCACGAGCATTGTCCTCAGCGTCCACTTGGATTCTAGATTCTGGTGCCTCTCACCATATGACACACACACAGGATTTGGTCACTGCTCTTGCTCCGACAGGCACTAGACATATTGCAGTTGGTGACTCAGCACAACTTTCCGTTCAGGGTTCTGGTACTGTTTCATTGGATGGTGGTTGTCTTCAGGATGTGCTTTTGGTTCCTGACATTTCGACAAACCTTCTATCCGTTTATCAGATTTGCCACTCTGGCTCTGGTAAGATAGTTGAGTTCTCACCTCATGATGTGGTTATTCGAGATCTTCATGATCCTGACTTGGTTGTGGCTATTGGGAGTGTGGATTCTGCATCTCACTTATATAGTTTTGATGGCTTTGAGAGTTCAGACACTATTGGTTCCTCTCTTATAGCACATGCAGATTCAGTGAGCAGGCTTTGGCATGAGCGTTTTGGTCATGTCAATTACAGATATCTACAGCAGATGAGTACACAGGCACTTGTGATTGGGCTTCCACAGATTTCTTGTACAGATGGTGTATGTCGTGGTTGTGTCCTTGGCAAACATCATCGAGATCCTTTTCCTAAGGGTCGAGCCTCTCGTGCTAGGGCAACCCTAGAGTTGGTACACAGTGATCTTATGTCCTTTCCGACTCCTTCTTTTTCAGGGGCCCATTATGTACTCACTTTTATTGATGACTTCTCCAGACGTACATGGGTGTACTTTCTTAAGTACAAGTCTGATGTCTTTGACTCTTTCAGGAAGTTTAAGACATTTGTGGAGAAGCAATCTGGACTTTCTATTAGGAGGATACGCACAGATAATGGGGGGGAGTATGTAAATCAGGCTTTCAGAGATTTTTGCACTGAGCATGGTTTACAGCATCAGTTTACAGTTCCTTATACCCCTCAACAGAATGGTGTTGCTGAGAGAAAGAACAGAACCTTACGGGAGATGGCAAATTGTATGATACAGTCTCGAGCTATGAGTTCTTCATTTTGGGCTGAGGCAGTCAATTGTGCCAATTATATTCAGAATTAGATGCCCCATAAGGCATTACGACATATGACTCCTGAGGAGGCTTGGACCCATGTCAAGCCTGATGTTTCTACATTCAGAGTTTTTGGTAGTGAGGCTTGGGCATTTATTCCTAATGCTCAGCGAATAGCCATGGAGAGGAAGAGCCGACCACTCATATTTGTTGGCTACTGTGAGGATGTTAAGGCATACAGGTTGTTTGATCCTGATTCTAGAGAGGTCTTGTTTCGGCGGGATGTCCAGTTTGATGAGTGCTATCCTCAGATGGATTCTCCATCACCAGCTTCTCCCTCATTGCCTACTCCTTCCTCTTCATCTCTTGAGGATTACTTATCTCTTGAGGATGATGCAGATCATGATCCACCATCTCCACCACCACCAGTTGCTCCGTCTTTGCCGAAGTGGGCCCGTGATACTGTTGATGCAGCTGGTTCTTTGGCAGGTGATCCTTCAGATACTCGTCGCACTCGTGCTCAGACATCTGGTTCTAGTCTTTTGAGTCATACCCTTTCAGATGATCCTCAAAAGTTTTCAGAGGCGACAGGACACCCAGAGTGGGATAGGGCCATGGATGAGGAGTATTCTTCTTTGATGAAGAATCATACTTGGGATCTTTGTTCTCTTCCTAAGGGAAGAAAGTTGGTTCGGTGCAAGTGGGTGTATCGTACCAAGTATGCTGCAGATGGTTCTATTGATAAGTATAAGGCCCGTCTTGTTGCGAAGGGGTTTTCTCAGGTAGAGGGTATTGACTACTCTGAGACCTTTGCTCCTGTCGCCAAGATGAATTCTATACGCCTGGTAATTTCACTTGCAGCTTCACAGGGATGGACAGTGTTTCAGATGGATGTGAAGAGTGCCTTCTTGCATGGAGACCTACATGAGGAGATCTATATGGAGCAGCCTCAGGGTTTTGTGCAGGACACTTCTTTGGTTTGCAGACTTCGACGTTCATTGTATGGTCTCAAACAAGCCCCCAGGGCTTGGTATGAGAAGATGGACTCCTTCTTGCTTTCCTCACACTTCACACGCTGTCATTCCGATCACACAATCTATATTCAGCGTCAGGAGGGTGATCTTTTGATTCTAGTGCTATATGTAGATGATCTCATCATTACAGGTAGCTCATCCTCCATGATTCAGAGTGTTCAGAGAGCTTTAATGGAGCAGTTTGAGATGACCGATCTTGGTCTCTTGCACTTCTTTCTGGGTCTACAGGTTATTCAGTCTTCGGATGGGATTTCCATTTTTCAGGAGAAGTATGCTCTTGATATGCTTCAGCGATTTGGCATGCTTGATTGCAAGTCTGCCCCCACTCCATTTCAGTCAGGTGTTGTTTTGTCTTCCACTTGCTCTACTCCTTCAGTAGACCCCACTTTATACAGGCAGTTGGTTGGCAGTCTGTTGTACCTGACACATTCTCGTCCTGATCTTTCCTTTGCGGTTGGCCTTGTCTCTCGGTTCTCCCATGATCCTCATGAGAGCCATTGGCAAGCAGCCAAACGTATTTTGAGATATATTCGGGGCACCACACATTATGGCATTCACTACTCTTCAGGATCCCCTCACATCATTGGCTTCACTGACTCCGATTGGGCTGGTGATGTCAATGATCGGAAGTCTACTTCTGGCTTCATTTTTTGCCTTGGTTCTGGTCCTATCACATGGTCTTGCAAGAAGCAATCCGCTATTGCATTATCATCTACAGAAGCTGAGTACCGAGCAGCAGTGTTAGCCAGTCAGGAGGTTTTATGGCTTCGGCAGTCGATGACAGAGTTTGGGTTTCCTCCAGATTGTCCCACTATTCTTTGGTGTGACAACCAGAGTGCCATTCACATTTCACGCAACCCAGTGGAGCATCAGCGGACAAAGCACATTGAAATCCACATGCACTTCATCAGACAGTTGATTCAGGATGGTTCTCTCATCTTGGAGTATATTCCTACAGAGGAGCAGGTTGCTGACATCTTCACTAAACCTTTGGCATCTCCGCGCTATCTTCAGTTGCGCTCAATGCTTGGGGTGAAGGAAGTTGTCCTTGGGGGGTCTCAGTGAGGCCTTCCTTCCTTCATGTTTTCTTTTCAGCATGATTCTTTATCTCTTTTTGGAGAGGAGTTTTTTCCCACTGGGTTTTCTCCTTTACTCCACTTTATAGAGATTTTCTTGTATTCGGGTACCTCATCAGGCCTTGTTGCCGGGACCCTTTTTTTGCATTGTAGTTCCTTTGCTTTCTTCTGCATTGTTTGTAGCTGCATTGTAGCTCATCTTAAGGGGGGGTGTTAGAGTAAAGTAATTAATTAACTTTTCTCTCCTCTTAAGATTTCTCTTTATGCATACATTAGTCATTTAATAATTAATATTTAATTATTAAATGCTCACACCTTAGGGTTAGGTTTTCCTTTTGGTGTTGATCTCCTTTATAAGGATTGATCTCTTGTATTATTCATATTCTTGATTCATTTTTTCTCTGATAATACATCTTTTCTCTTTGTCAGAGCCAAAACCCTTGTATTCGTTCTCTCTCTTTCTCTGTGACAGGTTTCTTGCATGCAGGTTTCTTTTGGGTTCTGTGGATTTGTATTTCTCAAATCCTACAATAATATTATTCTGGTGGTTGATATTTGTATCGGGTGTTGAGATTCCTCTTATTTGGTCTTTTGGTTGAGCCGACCTTACTCTTAAGGTTGATGAGCCGTATATATATAGATGCATTATTAATGTAATTCATGTATCGGTGGTGTGTCTACATTATCAGAGAAGTTGTTTGTGCGAGCTACAACAACTCTATCTTTCAGTGTTGAGTTTGAGCAGATATTGAAGTGTTGCAAATTGTTGTGCTTAACTGGAACTATAATTAGGCATTTGGAGACGCTATTTATTTAGTTTATGTAATTTGGATTGTTATCCACTTAGTTTGTATGTCAGTGAGACTTCCTTGTAAGGTAGTGAACCTTCCCTGAAGGTTGTAGCCTTCCGAGTTATTGTATCTTGAGCAATGAGCTCTAGGTAGTGAGCTTGAATGCATGTGCATTCCTCATTCTAATTATTTCTCATACTACTGTAGAGTATCATTTCATTATGGGTAGGGTCCCACCATGGTTTTTCCCTTAACCGGGTTTTCCATGTCAAAATCTTGGTGTTATGTGTTGTGTTGTTATTGTGTTCATTTTTCTTGTTGTTGTAGTTGATCGGATTATTTTTGTGGTTGAATTTTGTATTACCGGTGACAACTGATTCACCCCTCCTCTCAATTGTCTCTCCTTGTTGCTACTAACAATTGGTATCCAAGCTAGATCCTCCGGAAGAAGCTTGACTGCTTGAGGATATCCGAGATGCCAGCTAGAAGTGGAAGTGTTATCTTTAAGAAGGAGAGTCCAAGGTTTGATGGAACTAACTATACTATATGGAATAATCGGATGCAAGTGTACTTGAGATGTCTTAGAGAATATTATAGGAATATTACAAAGAACCCTTAAACTGTTCATCAGAATGGTCTGGTTACTCCTGATGAAATCAAACAGGATGAGAATAACATCAGAGTGAAGGAAGCCTTGTTGAGTACCTTGACAAATTTTGAGATGACTATTGTGATGGAATTGGAGACTGCAAACCAGATCTGGGTGAAGCTTGAAACCCTGCATGAAGGAGATAAACATGCCAAAGTTTCTAAGTTGTAGAGCTTGAAAGGGAAATATGAAAAATTGAGGACGAGTGAAGATGAGAACATACACACCTTTATGGCTAAAGTGAATGATCTTGTTCTAAATATCAGATGTGCCAATGGAACTATTGAAGAAGATGAGATTGTTGCTAAGGTGCTAAAATATTTACCAGATGCTTATAAATATAAGGTAGTTGTTTTTTATGAGATCCAAAGTGTGACTACTATAACTAGAGATATACTAGTTGGGAAGATTTATGCTTTTGAGTTGAGTGAGTTTGGTGAATCAAATGGGAAGACTGAGACTACATTCAAAGCATTTGTATCCGGTAGATAGAGATATGATCCAGGTGAGATTTCTATCAGAGTGTCTTGGTATGAGAAAGAAAGAAGAGAGATGGCATAGCAATAAAGAGAACTAGAAGAGCTTGAAGCCTTGATTTCTTGGAGATTGCCTAAGGGAGCTAGTAAGTATGATGGAAAATTGCCTTTGAAATGTTTTTCTTGCAATAAGATAGGACACTTGGCATCTAGATGTCCGAAAAGAATGGCTAAATATGATAGGGATGATAAGCATGAAAAGAATGATAGATATGATAGACATGATAGACATGATAAGCATGAGAAGTATGATAAGCCTTATAAGTCTGACCAAAAGCATAGATATCAGAATAATTGTTATTATGCTACTGATGAAGGTGTCACAGATGAAGAATCAGAGAATGGAAATTCTGGAGATGAGATTGGATTATTTTCCATTAGGGAAGATGGACCGGTACCTATTGATTCTACAAGTTGTACCATTGAGGAGAAAGCATTAGATGCTAAAGTTGAAGAAGAAGATGAATGGGTTATTGATAGTGGTTGATCACATCATATGACTGGTGACAAAAACAAATTTGTAAATATGGAAAAGTATGATGGTGGAATAGTGAAATTTGGAGATGATAAAGCTTGTGTGATCCGTGGTAGAGGTTCTATTTCTTTCAATGGTAAGCATAACACTGATGATGTCTTGTATGTTGAAGGTTTGAAGCATAATATTTTGAGTGTGGGATAGATGGTTGACAAGGGATATAATTTACAATTCAAGGATGGAAAATGCAAGATTCTTAATGGCTCAGGAGTAGAGATTGCAACTAGAACTCAGACAAAAGGCAATATCTTTCATTTGAATGTTGATGAGAAAAGTTACTTGATTTCTCAAATTAATGAAAGTTGGTTATGGCATAGAAGAATGTGTCATATTAACTTTGATTCATTGATTAAGATCTGTAATAGTCAGACTGTAAGAGATTTGCCTAAAATTATTAAGCCTGGTAATTGAGTATGTAAAGAATGTCAGATGGGAAATAAGACTGGAGTATATTTTAAGAGTAAGCAATATATATCTAATGGATTGTTAGATATTGTGCATACTAACCTATGTGGACCTACTAGAGTGAGAAGTATGCAAGGAGACATATATTTCATGTTGTTGATTGATGATTATACCAAGTTGGTATGGGTTGTCTTTTTGAGAGAGGAATCAAAAGCATTGGACAAATTCAAGATATTCAAAGCCAAGGTCAAGACTGAGACTGAGTCTAGATTGAAAATGAAATGCTTAAGATCAAATAGAGGTGGAGAATTCTGCTCTGGTGAGTTTGAATTTTTCTGTGAGAAGCATCGGATTAGAAGACAACTATCTGCTCCTATAACCCTCAACATAATGGAGTTGTTGAAAGGAAGAAAGAAACTATACTGGATGCTGCAAGGACAATGTTGATTGAAGGGAATGTGCCAAAGATCTATTGGAGAGAGTCAGTTCTAACTACTATATACACATTCAACCAGTTGCATATAAAAGGTGATGATGGTAAGACTCCTTATGAGCTATAGTTTGGTCATGTTCCTACTGTTAAATACTTCAGAATTTTTGGAAGCAAGTGTTATATCAAGAGAGATGAGGATTTAGGAAAGTTTGATGCAAGATGTGAAGGTATCTTCTTATGTTATTCTACTAAAAGCACAGCCTACTAGTGTTACAATAAGAGACTGAGAAAGATAGTGGAAAGTGCAAATGTGAAGGTGGATGAAAATATTGGAAAGGAAATCAGAGCTCGTGGATATGTCAGTGATGTTATTGTGAAGATTAATCAAACTGAGCCTTTGAAGAAGATTGATCCGATTGAGATAGTCAATTCGGAAGTTGTTGTTGGTGAAGAAGTACAGGAACCTGAAAATCAGAGTAATTAGAAGACTCCGAAGTATGTCAGATTGAATCATTCTGAAAATCAAATTATTGGTGACAAGAGAAAAGGTGTAATGACTAGAAGAAGACTTGTTGTTGAAGATGTTGGCATTATGATACATTTTGTATGACTGGTGAAATGGTTGTCATTGTTGGCAACATCAACTTCTAAGTTTCTATAGTCCATCGGTAAAGGAGTAAAGAGTAACTAGTGAAGAACAAGAGTCCTTATTCCTATCGGCAATGAGTAGACCGATATAAAGGGGTTAACCGGCCAAGTAGAAAGTAGACTGGTATATAGGAGGTAACCGGATAGGAAGAATTCCTTATTCCTATTAACAGTGAGTAGACCGGTATATAGGGGTTAACTGACTAAGTAGAAAATAGACCGGTATATAGGAGGTACCTGGTTAGGCAGAATTGGACTGACACATAGGTGACAAATGACATCATAGGAGTCTCAACTGACAAACTTAGAGACATCTAGTTGAATAGGCAGTCTTCCCTTTTCAACTGGCGATCTTTTCGGCATGAACTGTTGTCTTGATTGATATTCCCGAAATGATTTTTGGAGAGCAATTTGAGGCACAATAACAAATTTTTGAATCTGATTTTTGGAGGGAAAGTTGGCGCCAGAACTAAAGGCTAATATATTCACATCTTTCATTCTGATTATAATGATTGGGAGTATGTGAAAAAGATTTGTGTGAATGTTAATAGGGCGAACAAAAATAGAGTGTAGTAGATAGAGGTATGAATTGGTGAAGCCGACACCAATCAGAAGAACAAAGCACACAAAGTGGATCTATGAGACAGGTAGTGTCATCAGATAGATCAGTCATCTTTGTTTCCTTCTAACAATTGCAACATTGTAAATCCCTTAACAGGGTGAACCTTAACCGATTCTTCATGTAAAATCTCTTAACAAAGTCACTTCTAATATGAAGTTGTAAAATCCTCTAGCAAGGTGAACTTTAACAGGTTCTAAGGTATTCTTAACCAGATACCAGTCACTTCTAACAGGGTCATGTTCTCAAAAAGAACTGGTTGTAAGCTCTTAACAGGGCACTCTTTTTCACTGCAATAAAAGAGATTGTGGGTTATCCACACCATGGTTTTCTCCCTCTAACCGAGGGTTTCTACATATAATTGCTAGTGTTATGTGATGTTTATTTGTGCATGCAAATCTCTTTTCTTCGATGTTCTCCACTTTCATGATAAATGAAATGTTTTAAATTAATTAAGATAGTTGCAGACCAGTTAAGTTTGAAAGTTTGAATTGTGTATAAACTGTTTTGACTGATTCACCCCCCTCTTAGTCACCGGTCAATACTAACAGAAGATGTATGTTTAATTTCTAAGATTGAGCCTAAAATTGTTCAAGAAGCTTGTAAAGATAAAAACTGGATAAAAGCAATGGACGAGGAATTGAATCAGATTGAGAAGAATAATACTTGGGAGCTTGTGCCTAGACCTAAGGATAAAAATGTAATTGGAACTAAATGGGTATTCTGGAACAAGCTAAATGAAGTTGGTGAAGTGGTAAGAAATAAAGCTAGACTAGTTTGCAAAGGTTATTCACAGTAGGAAGGAATTGATTATGAGGAGACTTTTACTTTGGTAGCAAGACTTGAAGCTGTTAGATTATTGCTTGCATATGCTGCTTATAAAGACTTTAAGGTATATTAGATGGATGTCAAATCTGATTTTTTGAATGGTGATCTTGAGGAAGAGGTTTACATTGAGCAGCTAGATGGATTTTCTTTGTTAGATGATGGTGATATGGTATGTAGATTGAAGAAAACTCTTTATGGACTAAAGCAAGCCCCTAGAGCCTGGTATGCTAGATTGGATAAGTATTTGTTGAAATTGGGATTCACTAAAGGTACTATTGATAGTAATCTACACTTTAAGATTGAGAACAATAATATTTTGATTGTTGAGGTCTTTGTTGATGATATCATTTTTGGAGGTGATGATGATTTAAGCATGAAGTTTTTCTGTGATATACAAAAGGAATTTGAGATGTCTATGATAGGTGAGATGAAATTATTCTTGGGATTGTAGATTTCACAGACTGATAAAGGTATCTTTATATCTCAAGCTAAGTATGTTAAGGAATTGTTGAAGAAGTTTGGGTTAGATGACTCTAAACCGGTTGGAACTCCTATGGTGATTAGTTGTAAATTGTCTAAGAATGATGAATCTCTGAAATCTAATCAGACTTTGTACAAATCTATGGTTGGTGTACTGCTATACTTGACTCAGACTAGACTAAATATTATGCATGATGTGTGCATGACTGCTATATATCAAGTTGATCTGAAGGAAAGTCATGTAACTATTGTTAAGAGGATATTCAGATATTTGAAGGGTACTATTGATTATGGTTTATGGTATCCGAGCAATGATGATTCCATATTATGTGCTTACACTGATGTGGATTGGGATAGTGATTTTGATGACCGAAATAATACTACCGGTGGAGCATTCTTTTGGGGAAAGAAGTTGGTTTCATGGGGTAGTAAAAAGAAAGATTCAGTATCTTTATCTACTACTGAAGCTGAGTATATTGTTGTTGCTACTAACTGTACTCAGGTAGTTTGGATGAAGCAGATGTTGAAGGATATAAGAGTTGTGTATGATGAGCCTATTGCTATTTATTGTGATAATTCAAGTGCTATTAATATGTCAAAGAATCCAGTGCAACATTATAAGACTAAGCATGTGTCAATCAAATATTATTTCTTGAGGGAAAAGTGAGTGAACAAGAAGTAAAGTTGGAATATGTATCTACTACAGAGAAGATTGCATATATCTTTACTAAGCCTTTAAGTACATAGACATTTTGTTATCTAAGAGATAAGTTAGGGGGTTTTGCCCCTCCTGATGAGAACTAAGATTCATTGAGTTGCACCAATCTGGTGGACTGTACTGTCTTATCTTTCATCTGGGTTGATGAGTTGGGACTGCTACTCAACCGAAGTAGTCAGTGTGGTGATTTTTGGCATTCCTTTTGGGGAGAGATGCTTATCTCTTTGTCAAAGGGAGAGTTTGTTGGTTCTGATCCCTATGGGGGAGAGATGTTGTTGTTTTCTAAGTCTTTGGCATTGCAGTCAAAGGGGGAGAGATGCATGTGAAAAACCGATTCTATCTTTGATGCATGTTTTTAGGGGGAGCTTTTGTTGGAGTTGATTTCTTTCTTTTCATTGATTTTTTTCACATTCATATGTTGCCATCAATGCCAAAGGGGGAGATTGTTGTATATTGCTACTGCTAGGATATGTTGTTATCATTGATGTCAACATATTCTTGTGATTTTGATTATCTGGTGATTGTAGATTGGTTTCTTGTGTTGGAGTATTTCTAGTGGTCTTATTTCATTATGGATTGGTTTCAGTAAACCGAGAATTTGATTGATCATATTACATGATCTGGTTTATGCTTTTGTTATTTTGATCAATGCTTTATAGTGTTTAGTATACCCTTCAGTATGATCAGATCCTGTGATATAGTTTTGGGATATTGTTGAGGACATTCATGAGTATCTTCGTTTTAGATGGTTCATGATTTGGAGCCGTGCAAGGTATATTTTATCATGGCAGTTGCTTTTGTTTGTTCTTTTCCCGAGTTTATGATGTTGATGGATGGAGATTTGATAAGTGGTTTTGATGTAGCTATTGCAGTTGATTCTAACGTGTTTTCTGGTGTTTCCTAATCATGTCCTATTTTCTTTGATGGTTGTTGTACATGGTTTTGGTGATTTTCCTTAACCGATGACGTTCTTCGTGCTATGCAACTTATTTGGTGGTGTAACGTGTTGCGGTTGGTCTTGGAGATAATTTTGGTGGTGTAGCGTGTTGGAGCATTTGATTTAGGTCCATGTTATGCCATTTATGTCATAATATTGGTCCATTGGTTGATATTTGCATTTGGTGTTGATATTCTTCTTATTTGGTCTTTTGGTTGAGTCAACCTTACTCTTAAGGTTGATGATCGGTATATATAGATGTTAGCATTTTGGCACTAAGTTGTCATTGATGTCAACCGGTGGAAATTGAGCATGGAGGATGGTTGCTTGTTTAATTATGAAGAGGCAAAATGTTAAGATGTGCAGCCGATACAGGATGCTATACCGGTCAACAGAAGAAGAACACTCTACTAGCAAAGGGTTTTATCAGTATGTGTTTGTCGGACCGACTGTGTATTGGTAGGACATGTCTTGATCAGTGTGATGTTGTGTGAAGCTAAGGTGGCAAGTAGGGTGTGGTTGGTGAAGCTTCATCCACAGGGTTGATGAAACAGATATTCACCATTAATGAAGGAACCACAAATCAAGGGATTGCATCAGATTGATTGCGGCTCGAGGAAGAAGGAATGACAAAGGAAGATCAGGGGAGTAGTTGGCATGTGGATCAAAGCAAGAAGATAATATTGAAAGAATACCTCGAGAAGGAAACATCAGAGGTATTAATAGCAGTTTGACAAATGAAGATCTATATAATGGATTGTGTTTCCCTTGTCTGTAAAACGTGTCTTAAAAGGCACGGAAATGACGAAGATGAACAGATGGACATCAAGGTGATTAAATCTTGCAAGATCTGATTGGATTTGGTTTGCCTCATAGATGGTGAGGAATCTCTAACAGTCAAAACTTTGAATTGCTTTTTGGCGGGAAATCATCTAATAAGAAATGGGAGCAATGGACATAAAGAATGATGTCGCTGTTGTGAAGATTGAGCAGAGGAGAGAAGTTAGAGTGAGCAAGGAGAAAACTTGAGAAGGGGTTCTGATCAAGTTACAGTGTGAGTGAGCAAGAAAAACGGTAAGAGGATTCTATCGGCAGTATCATAGTCAGACAGTTGAGCCTAACCGGTAAGGTGTGGCAGAGCAGGCAACATCCTAGTGTGACACAGTGTATTAAGAGACTGTGTGTGAAAGGGAGAGAAATATAACAAGAGTTAATTGATTCAAGAGTTGCATAATTCATTTGCCACAAGAAGCCTTAATTGTATTCAAATAGTATTTCAATATACATTGCCAAGTTGAAGCTTGGTGTAGGGTTTGGTGCTCCTTGGGTTGGTGCCCTAAAAGTGCACTAGGGGTTAGTGCTCCTTGGGTTGGTGCCCAAAATCTTTATAAATTAGCGTTTTACCTGTGAGGCTGGAGTGAAGAAATAGTCTTTAACAATGTTTCTCATCGAGGTTTTTCCCATATTGGGTTTTCCTCATAAATCTGGTGTTGTGAGTTACTTATGTGTGTATGATCACTTTGGCTTTTTTTCTTGTATTACCAGTTTGACTATTTAAGTGATTAAGTACATAATTGATATTCTCAAGTTAGATCAAAAAAGGAAAAACTTAGGAACCACTGATTCACCCCCCTCTCAGTGGTACTCTGTGTTCAACAATAGATACATTATTCATAATTCATGTATCAATGGTGTGTCTGCATTATTAGAAAAGTTGTTTGTGCGAGCTACAATGATTCTATCTTTCAGTGTTGAGTTTGAGAAGAGATTTAAGTGTTGTAGACTGTTGTGCTTAACCAGAACTGTAATCAGGCATTTGGAGATGCTATTTCTTTAGTTCATGTAATCTGGATTGTTTTCCACTTATTTTGTAAGTTAGTGAGACTTCCTTGTAAGGTAGTGAACCTTTCCTAAAGGTTGTAGCCTTTGGGGTTATTGTATCTTGAGAAGTGAGCCTGAATGCATGTACATTCCCCATTGTAATTATTTCACATACTACTGTAGAGTATCATTTAATTGTGGGTAGGGTCCCATCGTGACGTTTCCCTCAATTGGGTTTTCCACGTCAAAATCTTGGTGTTATTTGTTGTGTTCATTTTTGTTGTTGTTGTAGTTGATCAGATTAGTTTTGTGGTTGAATTTTGTATTATCGGTGACAACTAATTCACACCCTCCCCTCAGTTGTCTCACCTTGTTTCTTCTAAC
The DNA here is from genome assembly GCF_030272615.1 of Cryptomeria japonica. Taxonomy (NCBI): domain Eukaryota; kingdom Viridiplantae; phylum Streptophyta; class Pinopsida; order Cupressales; family Cupressaceae; genus Cryptomeria; species Cryptomeria japonica. Next base: position 676,760,272 of record NC_081405.1, on the reverse strand, counting down.
ATGTTCCTTTATAAACAATGTAGCTCTATTAATCATTTGGAAGCTCACCATATTTTAAATACTCCTAAGCTTGCATTTGTCATTGCTTGAAGATGACATTACTATCTTTTGACATTTATCTCAATACTAAAGGTTGCATTCTCTGATTTCTTTTAATCATCGTATTGAACTTCATATAGACCTTGATGCATTGACACCAACCCCCTGTCATTTCTTTACCTTATATTTTGGATTCACAAACTCTTGTTCAGTGGCTTTCTTTCTCTTTTGAAAGCTTGTCGATGATGATTTGTTGAGGTTACCTATCATGAAATGATTGTTAGGAATATTATTTTCCTAAATTACTGATTATAGGCCACTTTATAAATATTTTCTCACTCCAAACAAAGGCTCATTCAAACGTTTTCCCAATTCATTGTGCTATCACTATGTATGAAGTCCACCATTTCTTTGATTTGATTTTTTACTGTCTCATTTTCATCAACAATAGTTGTTCATGATAACTTTGTGTAAACTAACATAGGTCTTTATGGGTTGTATTCTTATCATGAAGATGACCATGTATGCATTCTCCTTGAAACTCGTTTTTAAATGAAACATGGAACAATCATGACTAAACTTAGGGATAGTCCCAGATCACTTGAAAACTATGAAAAGACCCCCTCGTAAGTGTTAGGATTAATTCAATAGTCCCAAAGATACTGAGAGGGGGGGGTGAATCAGTATCTAACCGGTTTACAAAATATTTAACCTTATTAAGAACTTTGTATTCCAAAACAGTGTACCGGTAAATAAGAATTAATATAGTAAACAGGAACAATAAAGACAACATAGAAAACACACCATAACACAAGATGTTTAACGAGGAAACCCGGTGTGGGAAAAACCTCGATGGGATTTGTGACCCACAATATTCACTCACTAGCCAATGAATAAATATTACTTACAATGAGGGGCTTGCACATGCAGGAAGGCCAACTGCCTAGAGCTCACTGCTCAATAAGAGTCACACTGACTACAAAATTGGATTATGAAATCCAATACAATGTACTGATTCAAATCAGCATCAACTATGCCAGGTTCAGTACCGATTTAAGCTCATTCTATAACCAAAACCTTTGCTGTCACTTATATCACCTTATACATAACTCACAACTCTCAAAATGACCTATAAGATCTCATACATATATATGAGTCTTTTACATGCCATGTTGGCTTTACAAAAGATAATTACAATTAAATACAATAAACAAAAGTTTATTCCCTGTCGGCTGGGATGTCGGTATGCATTGTTGCTACTGACGGTGAAGTGTCTGCCGGTGTATGTAGATGTTTATGTCGATGCTTGTGCTTGCTGGTGGCTTTACCAGATGAGTGCCCGAAAGGTTGCCAGATGGTTGCCAGATGGTTGCCATCAATGACAACACCAACTATTCTCATAAGAGTGTAGAATGCCAACAATCTCCCCTTTTGGCATTGATGGCAACACTCATGAGAAAAATCCAAAAACTGTTTCCAAAAAGTGAAGTCCAAAAAGTTACCAAAAATATGTGCTCCCCCTGAGCAGATGATTTCCTCTGATTAATCATTTTTCTCTGTCCACTACTCCCCCTTTGACATCAATGACAAAGGTTGTCAAAATTTGTCAAACGAGTGCAAAAATTTCACCTCAAGGTTTGTAACTGGTTGGTTACAATATGAAATATATCTACCAAAACCAAATTTAAACTCTACATGAATCTGTTGCTATCATTCAAGGTTGCCTTAGTCTGTTGGATCATGCTGGTGAGATGATGCATGTGTTCTTCCGGGGATCTTTCTCCTTGAAGTAATGCCTTAGAGATCTCATTCCTTAGAGAGATAAGGTTGTCCAACTTAGGACCAAGTTTATACTTGAGCTCTCTGGCATTAGCCTTAATCCTTGCCTTCTCTTTCTCAAATTTCTCCAACTTTTCCTCAAAACCTTCTATTTCCTGCTCAATAACTGATATAGTTTTGGATGAACCAATTATGTTATCAGCTATGTCATCTATTTCCTTATGTACTTTGCTTATTTCTTTTTGTATGTCCTTTGTCAACAGATGTGGCTTGCATGTTTCTTTGTACAACTCTTTATATTCCAAAATTGTAGTATTTAGTGCCGGTAAAAGTGTGTTTATATGTTCTGTGCACTTCTTTATTCTTTCCTCAAATAATTTATCCTTTTCCTTTTCAACTTTCTCTTTGAATGTGTCCTCATTTACTTTATCAACTATTATTACATTATCGGTAATGAATTTGGACAATGTGTCCAATTTTCCTAAAGAATCCTTTACATGATCTATATTACATTTCGGTGCAATCAACTTAAGTATTGGTATTGTGTCATCAATTGCTTTGTAAGCCAATGCATTACAGTCAGTTATCTTCTTGATAGAGTCCGGGAGTAGCTCTGTCACATTAGTAGGCCTGAATTCACTTAATGAAGTACCGAATGTATGACCAACTTCCTTGATTACCTCTATGCTTCCAACAATTGTAACCATTTTGCTTGTGTTATCTTCCAGTGGATTAATCTAAGTTTTCATTTCAACCAGTAAAGGTTTGGGTTTCTCAGTGATTACCGGTTTCACTACTTCAATATGTACTTGTGCCTTTGTCAGTTTCTCTGTGTGCTCAACTGTCGGTATCATTGTCTTAGTAGGTTTATCTGTGCCAGTCTATGTACCTTCAGTATTCATTCCAATATCCAATGGTTGCTCAATTTGTAGTGTTTTCTCTATTTTCTCTGTTTGAATCTCAACCTCAACAGTCTCTATCGGTTGCTTAGCAACATTTCCACTGCCAACAATGTCATTCTTAACCTCTATATTGTCCTTATCCACAACAATGTTTACTTCCTGAGTGTCTACATTCATGGTGAATAGAATTTTAGAATTAGGATTAGTGTCATCATGTGTGATACCTTCACTTTCAGTAACCGGTGGATCATCAAAATGTACCGGTGTAGTATCCAAGGGTGGTGGCAAATTTTCAGTTATTTTGATGTTCGATATTCCACCAACTTTACCTTTCCCTTTGTCCTTATCCTTTTGATATACCTTGAATTTTTTCTTTGGCTTGTTCAATTCTTCTTGTTTTTCTTTTTCCACAAAAAAAAAATCCCATTTATTAGCCGTTTCCTCTGCAATCTCATTTACTCTACCTGCCATCAAACTCACTTGCCAGTGACCACTAGCAAAATGAATCTGTTAGCTTCACAAATCAGGTCATCAATATCTTCTTTTGAGTTAATTGGATGTACAACTAAAAGCTTTTGAACCTTAAGTTTCTTGTCCAATTCCATTACTGTAATCCTCTTTGCATCTAATCTCCTATATAGTTCATTAGGCAAGTCATCCACAACTTCAATTAACACTTTCTTATATATATCCAGATGTAAGATAATACTATTTTCAATGCTTTCTTTTTCTGAATCCTTGAATGTGTTATAGAATTTGCTCACATTAGCCAAATTACCGTCATCATTTATTTCATTTAGCAAATTATCCAATGGTGGTACAACCTGTTTCTGTTTCTTCTTGGGAGTCAATTTCTTTGTCGGTTGCCTTACTACCTATTGTTTCTTCCTTAAGGTTCTTGTCCTTTTGGGTGGAGGAGAGGGTACCGGTGAAGGTTTTCTCTTCCTTTCAACTCTTTTGAATTCAGCTGGTATCTCACTGTCAGAGGATGTGCTCACTAGCCAATATACTAGTAATGTTCATAACATTTTGATTTCCTTTACCTGCTTCGATGCATCTCTCATGTATTTCTCTATTTTCTTCCTTTGCTTCATTGTTTTCACATTGCTTTCAATTGTTTTAGCACTTCCAAAAACTTCTTCTGTTGGTTCTCTAGGTGCACCTAACAAGGCTTTTGCATAAGTCTCAATTATGTTGAGATCTACCTCATAACCCATTTCTGTTACCCATATAGTTCTAGTTAGTAAAAATTCCATCCATGTTTCATCCTTCTTGATTACAAAACAGATTTCTTTATCATATTTATCCACTACACTCTGCGGTAGTCTTTCTCTAGTTTTCATTTTAGCTTGAAAAGCTTTGAAATATTCAGTTATATTGTTGTCCTTAGCAATACCCATGCCGGTGAAAGCTTCTTGTAATTGTTTTCCTATCGGTATGTCATATCCAAAGTCTTTTTGTCCTATACCGGGGATCTCCTTTGTGAAAGACAACATTAAGCATACTAAGAGATTACCAAAATGAAATGTCCCTTTCTTATCTCCTTTTATCTTTCTCAAATTATCTATGAGTTCATCCTTCATCCATTCACACACATCTATTTTTGCATTGTTGTTCACCATTTCATAAGCACTATTAATGCATAGACTAGAAACTAAATTAAGATTGTTTGCATGAGTAGTTTTGTAACCTAAAACCATACTTATGAATATCACATTGATGTCCTTGATGTCATTTACTCTTAGAGATCTACTATCAGATGTTGCTCCGGTTAGTGTCATGACTTTTTTGTCAGGAACCTTCTTTGTTTTGTCTGGTCTACTGCCGGTTGAGGGTAAACCTGTTACTACCCTAATTGCTTGTCGGGTGAATTTGCAGACAAAATCTAACCAAAGAAATTCTCCATGTGCCCTACTTAGGACAATTCTCACTACTTCCTCCAGAAATTCAGGGATGTTCAATATTTAAACAAAACCTAAAGGCTCCACAATCTTGTGCTCGGGTTTAATAGTGCCATTTTCATCACAAATTATGGTTCTAAACATTTTTAACAACTCCTCAAAACCTAATTCCTCAATGTTGCAGTGAATATATATCCTAGGGTCTTCAACATAAGCTACACCTTTAGGAATCTTTGAAAATGCACCTATGGAATCATCTTGCTTAGCTATTTCGAGAATAATTTTGAACACGGGCCTAGGGCATTTTATATTTTTCACGATAGTAGGGTTTGCAATAAATTCAGGAGCAGAAGAAGAAGCCATTTGAAAAATACCTTTATCTGCCTGATAATGTCTGAAAGCTTGAAAGAAATCGCTTCACACCTTCACCTCGAATGCCTTTGCTTAGATTTCATGCTCTCTGCTAATTTGAATGCTTGGTGAATAAAAAATGAGAGAAAATCGATGATTTATAATGACTTTTCCTTCAACAACCGCATTAAATGCTCGTCGGTTAAGTGAAAACTTAACACATCTGTCGGTAGAGAAGAAATCTATCTTCTCACCATCAACCAAGGGTAATCTGCATGATATTCAATTTGCTGCAATACCCCAAAAGGGTTACTTCTCAGTTGGACAAAGAATCTCCTGACGATGGAGTAATACTTTGTTCTACCGGTGAAGAAATAGTCTCATCAACATTTTGATCTGTCTTCCTAATCCATTGTTTTGAAAATTCTTTCTTTACCTCATCTACCTTTTCTTTGCCTTTCAAACTGGGTCCTTTATTATTTGTCCGGGAAGTCTTGCTTCTACAAAATTTTACAATATGTCTAATTTTGTTACAAGCATAACAAGTCACATTATTCTTATGAATAGCCTTTCCATATCCTATACCGGTTTGTGTTCTGCATTGATTAGATAAGTGCCCAAATCTTCCACAAACATGACATTTCACATTCATTTTGTAGTTTTCTAAATTATGACCAATTTTGTTGCATTTGGAACATTGACTGGTGGGTGCATTGATGTTCTGATTGTTTCTGAATCTACTTTGATTTTCTCTATGACCATATTTGTTATAGTTAAAGCATTTCCCATTAAATTTGTAAGCATTAGGTTGTCTTACCGGTTTATTGTGATCATGATTGTTTGCAGTACCAGAACTTTCTCCAACTTCAAATCCAACTCCATTAGTATCTCCATTAGGTTTTTGACTTTTCAGCATGTTATCAAATTCTTCTGAGCTTTTCTTGAATTTATCTTTGTGTTGATTTGCAGTAGCCAACTCATTTTCCAGAATTCCCTTTTGTCTCATAAGTTCAGTTTTATCATGTTGCATGTGAATGAGATCTGTCTTCAACATATCATTTTCATGACTGAGTCTTAGATTTTTATTTCTAGCATCATTGAGTCTCCTAGTCAAGTCATCTTTATTCTTCTTCCTATCTTCAATATCTTTACAAAACCTCATAGTCATATCTTGCATTTCATTTTTCATATTACTGTTTTCTTGTCTCAACTTGTTCACAAGTTCATTAAGAGTTTCCTTTTCATCATTATCATTCTTCATCTTCTCATGAAGTTCTTTTCTTTTATTTCTAGCTATAGTAAGATTCTCCTGAAGTCCTTGAATGAATTCCTGTGCAGTCCTTAGATCATCTTCAAGTTTGACATTCTTCAACTTTTTTGCATCATAGTCTACAAGAGCTCCTTCCAATTGTTTTATTAAGTTCTCCATCTGTACTAGTGTCAGAATCTTCCTCAAGCTATTAGGCTTTTGAAAATAGAGAACCAGGCTCTGATACCAATTGTTAAGATTAATGATAGTCCCGAAGATACTGAGAGGGGGGGTGAATCAGCATCTAACCAATTTATAAAATATTTAACCTTATTAAGAACTTTGCATTCCAAAACAATGTACCGGTAAATAATAATTAATGCAGTAAACATGAACAATAAAGACAACATAGAAAACACACCATAACACAAGATGTTTAATGAGGAAACCCAGTGTGGGAAAAACCTCGATGGGATTTGTGACCCACAATATTCACTCACTGGCCAATGAATAAATATTACTTACAATGAGGGGCTAGGACATGCAGGAAGGCCAACTGCCTAGAGCTCACTGCTCAATAAGAGTCACACTGACTACCAAAGTAGATTATGAAATTCAATACAATGTACTACTTCAAATCAACATCAACTATGCCAGGTTTAGTATCATTTTAAGCTCATTCTATAACCAAAACTGATGCAGAGAGATCAACTCTGGAACTCTCCCTAAGGATTAAATCAACTCAAGGAGACACATCAAAGGATTCTCTACATGCTAGGTGATTCAAAACCAAACTCAACTCAACACACCCAACCAAGGATAACATCAAAATGGTTTGTTCCAACACCTCTATCGGTCTTAACACATCCCAAACACCATAAGACAAGGTTCTACACACCCCCAAACTCAGACTCAACTCATAAACCAAACTTGCTCTTCTAGGCTCTATTCCTTGTAGCCTCCAAATCGGGTATTTTCAACTTTTCTCCAAATCATCCCAAAACACTTGACAAAAAAATTACATATTTAGACACCCATTTGGATTTTACACAACATATCAGAAAACCAATATAGGGTGTTTTGGACGGACCCTTTGCTGTCCTCAAATGTGCCCCTTTTTAGCCTTAAAAACCACCCACTTTACAAAGGAAGTACCAACAAAACTTAACACCAGATTAAACCGTTTTGTACAGTCTCTTATTATGTTCCCAAATCAAGGATTTTTCAGGTCTTAGGTCTTGGTTGCACTCCTAGATACCCAAACACCAAAAAACCTCACTAAATCACCCTTTTCCCTAGGGCTTTCTAGAAATATCACTTCCAATCACTTCCAAGGCTCAACCAAAGTTCAAACACCTTTAAAATGGTGTTTCTAGACACTTCAATGCATAAAATACCCCCCTTGTTCAATTAGATTCTCTGCTGCTACACTCTAGCCTTCATTTTCACTCATTTCCAGTCACTTTTCTTCAACTTTCATGCAACTTTCATGGTGTACACCTGCACTCTTCACTCCTTCCTGTCAATCATGGGTTAGTAAACTATTTTACATGTTATTTGACATCCATCCTATGAGAATCAGACCTGTACATTCATAGGATGGATCCTTACATGCTTGGAAATTCACAAATTAGTGAAAAAATCACTGTCTTTTCTGGGACAGTCAGCAATAAATAAAAATATGATACTTTCAAGACTTCAAAAATGCACTCAATACATCAAAGGAATAACCAATAAACCCCCAATGTACAGCAATGATGATCCCTTAGCCTTTCAATGCAAAGAAAGCATGAAAAAACAAGGATTTGATAGCAAATAAAGAGTTTTTAAATTAATTTTCTGAGACAGTCCGTACAAGTCCGTACCAGCATCATCCAACCACACAAAAAATACTTTATAGACTTTATAAGACCTTCCCCAACCAACTCCAACCAATCTCCAACTAATCCAAGTGATTAAAATGTCAAAACAACTCTAAAACTTATTTCCCACCAAAACTGGAACTAGTTGTTGAAATTCAAAATTTGAATTTTCAACTTTATTTCTAATACTTTTAATCAACTAAAACCTATCCCATTCAACTCATTTTGACATAATAAGATCATTAAATCACAATAAACTCCTATCCAACCTATCTAGACTCCATCATCCTATTACATTGCATTTTGGTCCTTAGGCCTTTATCAGGACCTTTAGGATTTTTACATAATTTATTGAATTCAACATTACAATAGGCCATTATAGGCTTCAAAACATTCCAATTGACCTCTAGTGATGTCATATCACTCTCCTTAGTCCTTGGTGTCCTCCTTTGTTCATTTGCCCTCCTGGATGCTCCGGCATCAAAAACCTTCGTTGTCACTTATATCACCTTATACATAACTCACAACTCTCAAAATTACCTATAAGATCTCATACATATATATGAGTCTTTTACAATATGCCATGTCGGCTTTACAAAAGATAATTATAATTAAATACAATAAAAAAAAGTTTATTCCCTGTCGGTTGGGATGCCAGCATGCATTGTTGCCGCTGTCGGTGAAGTGTCTGTCGGTGTATGTAGATGTCTATGCTAGTGCCTGTGCTTGCTGGTGGCTTTACTAGATGAGTGCCAGAAGGTTGCCAGATGGTTGCCAGATGGTTGCCATCAATGGCAACACCAACTATTCTCATAAGAGTGTAGAATACCAACAATAAGAATAAAAATGAATTAAGAACATTTGATATCTCTTATCAAAGAGTGTATAAAAGGTCATGACACATATGAATACAATGAGGAACAACTCCTTGAAACAATATGAGAAAACGTCAATACAATAGGGTTCGTGGGTGTTGCACTAAAGTTCCTTACCTCTAATCATGCCTTTCTTTTGACATCAATGGAAACCCTTTGACATGTATTGCTTCTTCTTTATTACTAACCATTGTTCTCATGCTTTTGGTGTTGTAGAAATCTTTCTATCTGTTGCTCTATAGATGTAGGGTTTCCATTCTTAGAACATTCTTGTTATCTTTGGCGGCCACTGAGTTAAGGAAACATAGATGTAGGGTTTCTAGGCTTAGAAAACTACAACATTATTCACCTTAACTCAAGCTTTTTCTCCTTCATTAGGGGTTCAAACTTGAGTTTTACTTTTTCGACAAGAATATGCTGAAAATGTTTTAATAAAATTTCCATCCAAGCATCTTAACACAAAATTTGCTTCATCTCTATCTTTTCAACATATGACTTTGAAAAATATTACTCTTAATTCCCCTTCAAAAAAATAAAATACATGAAAATAATGGGATTTTCATTACTAAACAATGATATCAAACTAAGGGAATTATTTTCAACCATAAAAAATATCTTAGGATTTGGAGCTTGACTTGAGATTTTGACCAAATAACACAAGCTTTAAACCACATATCAACCTAGAACAGACCATTTAGCCCTGAAGATGACAAAAATAAATAAATCATCATGTACAATTTTAAGGCAAAGCTAAAATTAGAGAATAGTAATATTTTTTTCAATTCAAGTTGCGGATTTCCTTGCAGAATGCCTTGCTTAGTTATCCTTTTTCAATTCAAGTTGTTGATTTTCTTGCATAATGCCTTGCTTGGTTATTCTTTTTCAATTCAATTTGTCGATTTATTTACATAATGCCTTGCTTGGTTATCATTTTTTCAATTCAAGTTACTTAATTAGAATATTTCGACTCTTCCTTCCTACAAGGATCACACAACATAACGCAATTGTTGTCCCATGAGAATTCATGTTTTCATGGATCACCTAGCATAACACAACTTGCTAGGCAATGACATCCATGTTTTCTCCTTTCTTCTTCCCATGAGCCCATATCTTTTCTCCTTGTTGGATCATGGTGCATCATTTGATGCATTCTCTTTCTCATTCAATGTGACCACCTTTGTTCTTGTAATAACATTTAGAGAATGAGATTAGTTGTTGAGACATTCTGATTATCGAGGTATCTTCAACTAGTTGACTTGAAGTTTTTATTTGTAGTACTAACCCCTTTGTTGCGTATCTTTTGTCTTTGATTGTCTTTGTTCGACTTCTTTGTCTTTGTCTTGTTTTTGTGTCCTTGCATGTGATTGTACAAGTTAAGATCCTAAGATTAGGGTCTTGTTTTCTCGAAATTAGTGATCTCTTATCTCTTTGTGATTTTGTTCCTAGTTGCTCCTCTCTTTCTTGTCCTCATCTTTCTACTTTATCACGATTATTTCAATAGGCTCATACATCAATTAAAGTGGGGGCTAAATGTAGTGTCGTAAATTACAACCTTGTACAATTTACACTACCTTTTGTGCCCCTAATTTACCTTTTCTGATCCTAGTTCTCCCTTAGGTTTGTTTTGGACCATTTTACTATGTCACCTGGATGCATGGTTGAGTGGTGTTGGAATAAATGAACACTGAGGGGGGGGGGTGTGAATCAGTGTTCTATAATTTTAAACATTCATTATTTGATTCTTAATCCGTTTGCAGCAACTGAATGAAAGATAGATGCAAAACATAAAGCAAACAATCACCGACACAATAACACCGAGATTTTTATGTGGAAACCCGGTTAAGGGAAAAACCACAGTGGGAGTCAAACCCATAATATTATTATACTCTGTTAGTAGTATAAAAATATTACATAAAGGGAATGCACATGCATTCAGGCACACTACCTAGAGCTCACTACTCAAATTTACAAATAAGGGCTACAACCTCGGAAGGCACACTGCCTAGATCTCACTACTCAAATTTACAAATAAGGGCTACAACCTCGAAAGGCACACTGCCTTACAAATGTTTGTAAGAGATTACAATGAAGTTTGAACTATGAATTAGCATCAACATGTTAGGTCCCAGAGGCAACTGAGAGGGGGGGGGGGGGGTGAATCAGTTGTCTCTTAATTTCAAACCAAAACTAACTTAACCAAACTTTAATGTCGGTAGACAGTTTAGCAGATGATAATAGTACCGATAAATTTTAATGCATGAAATAGAAAGATAAATAACATACACAACACATAACACAATTATTTGTACGTGGAAACCCTGTAAGGGGAAAAACCACGGTGGGAAACCTTACCCACAATGAGATGATACTACTACAGATAGTATGTGTGTACAAATGGGGTCTGCACATGCAGAAAGGTCAACTGCCTAGAGCTCACTGCTCAATCACAAAATGGGAGTCACACTGACTATAATTGGATGGTTAAATCCAATGATAATGTACTTCTCAAAATAACATCTTCATATGTTGGATTCAATACCGATTAAGCTCTGATTTGCCTTCTCAAAAAACCTCCTTGAATCTTCAAATGATGTCTGCATGTATAGCTTTGCTTATATTCACATATACCTTATTACAATCTTTTTTCACACTCCTCTACTACTACTTAATCTCACAAATGAGATCTTACATATATACCAAAACCTAAGACCAAATCTGTAGGTATACTCACTAAGATATTACAATAAAATCAATTATAAATGAATCAATATGCGATGTATGATGTCGGCTCAATGCATTTACAACAATAACAAATCATCTCCATAACGTGTCGTGCTAATCTGGAATAGATAATGCTTGTCGGTCCATAACCTAGACCTATTTGCCGGTAACAACAAATATGCAAACCCAATTAGATCAATGACCAAATCACCAAAACCAAGTGATCAAAAAATGTCTTCGACATAACCAAGTAATCTCTAGATGATAACAGATCATCCTCAGTGCCAGTGAACAATATAACCTGTCAGTGAACCAGATACCGGTGACTGTGCATAGGTCACTGAACATGCCGGTGAACATAACCATAGATCTCCAAGTGTTCTCAAGTGTTGACAAGTGTTGACATCAATGAAAAAACAAATGCAACACATCCATAATACCAACACAACAATTTCCTGTATATAGTTCCAATTAAGCACAAAATACTATATCTTACTCAACTTTGCAATATTACTCTGTTATGATATTCTACTTCAATCCGGAGCAATTCTTCACCTTACGCACGTGATACTATGCATAATCACTCATACACAATTCACATACAACCACTGATAACAGAATTATCAAATAGACCTCTCTCATATATCCGCATCACTAATTAAGAACACATTTATGTCGACTTCAAGAACACGTCACAAAAGATGAAACATGTAAACAAGTCGGCTCAATTCCATCTCCAATGCATATGCGGACCAAAACAAAATGTCCACATGCTTCCCATATGTCGGCTCAACATCCTCAAACATACAAAAAATTACCAAAATTAATCCGCAAAATCCGCAAGCTGAATTTGCACTCGTTACCGTTGATATGCATTGTTCTTGTGAATAACCAGTCTACTGAATCTTCCAACTTACCCCAAACTCGTCACCAGAGGCCACAAACGAGTAAGAAGACAAATTACATATCTATAAGCCTTCTCTGAAAACCGCAAAGCAAAATACTTAACCAAAATAATCCGCTAACCAAAACTTTGAATGCTTTACCATATGCACTATTTTTACCAAACCTTACTAATTTTCAAACAATCTTCTGAAATGATCACATCATGAACTAAGGATACCAAATCTGATATGAGTTTCCATCAATGACAACATCTCATCATACCTGCAGTGTCTCTTGCCAACAATCTCCCCCTTTGGCATTGATGGCAACACTTAGTGAAAAATGACTAAATGTCGAACCAAAACCAAAACGTATACATTGCAAACCAAAATCTGACTACCGGACTCCAAAATTAAATAACCCCCTAAGATCAACATTTTCCACTTATCTACTCTCCCCCTTTGACATCAATGGCAAAGGTAGAGTTCCGAAAACCAAAAATTCAAACCAAAAATGCTATTTACATATGTACACAGTCTTGCTCACAAAAATTGAAAGATATCGACATAAGAATTCCTTAGGGAATTTATATGGCTATCCCAACCCTTCTTGAGACTCTCCATCACAATTATGAGCCCACTAAACAAATATGCAAGTGTCTCTACTGACTTGAGATCAGACAACTCTGATAATTTTATGGTAGTTTGAGCATCTTCTAAACCACTAATCATTGTATCCATCTTAGGAGTGATGAGACTTCTAAGTTCACAAAATTTCCCAATTATTTTCTCTTTCTCTTGACTCAGACTCCTGATTTTCTCAAGCAAATATGTTACTTGTTTTTCATGACTACTCAGAGAGATTGATAAGGGATCAAATGACTGAGATAATTGAACAAGCTGATCCTCATGCTCTTTGAACTTTTTCTCAATATCCTGAGTAAAAATGGATAGCGTTAGACATGACTTGTAAATGTTTTCTCCCTCAGATAGTGCTTACTTTATGCCTTTTATACCAACATCCAAAGTGATCTTGTCATCTGCAACCATATTCTTCAATGCCTAGAACCTTCTAGCATAAAACTCATTGCGGATCTTCTCTTCAGTAGATTTCTCAAATTATTGAAAGTGACTATCCATGTAAGTGATTAGGCTTTTCAGTTGACCGAATGGGGTGTCTAATAAGTCCTTCTAAAATGAAGGCATGATTTTTTCTAAGACACCTGATACCAAAGTAATCAACTCACTATTCTCTGTGTAAGATTTTACCAAGTCTTCACTTGTTGTGGCTTGGACAAATACAACCAATTTAAGTGCCTGAACAGGGGACAAAGAAGCTAGGTTTATGGGACCTTGAGTGAATTCAAGATCCTCTTCATAGATCTACTTCCCCTTCATTGATTTATTAGTGTCTCTTGCCTCAAGTTCAACCTGAACTTCTGACTTCTCCTGGTCAACATCCTTCTTAGTATCTGCTTTCTTCTCATGGACCAGAGGGTTAATAGTTCTTTCTTTATCCTCAACAGCTTCAACTTCTTCCAAAACTAATTTAGCTTATTGTCCTTCCGGAATACAAGGTTCATCAGTTGTAGACTCATCTCCTAGGGATGTCATACCTAGGATTTTTGGAACATACTTTTCAACATCTTCTTGAGATTTCTCAGGTACCACCATCAACAAAATTGCTCTTAGAATCTTCTCAGTTTCTTCTCTAACCTCATCACTCTTACCAATCATTATTTTGTTTACTCTTTTCTAGCTTATGAATTTCTCCTTATTTTCCTCAAGAATTCAGTCAACCTATGTCTTAGCTATCACCAGATAGAGTTGAACTAACACATATTCTCTTATCCTTTCTTCTTCTATTCTAGCTTCTTCTTTCCTTGTATCTAGAATATCATACAAACTCCGAGGAATCTCTGACATTATCTGAATAAGAGCTCTATTGTATTTATTCAAATATTCAATAGTTGCGTCTTCCAAAGTTCTCTTACCAACATCATCTAACAACTCATAATATTTAGAAATATGTTTGAGGTTACCTTCCTTAATGATGGTTTCCTTAACCTTCCTTACAATCATGACAGAGTCATCTAATTGTGTCTTCTTACTAGGCCACTTCTCACTGGATTATTTGTCCTTAACAACTCCAATAGTCTTAGCACTCTTCTTTATTTCCTTGACAACATCATCTGACTCAGTTTCTTCTTCATCATCAGGAATGAATACTCTTGCTTGCCCTCACTTCCTCTTTCCTTCATCGGATGGTTTGACTGGAGGCTTAGGAACATGAGCTTTCAGTTTATCCTTATTTAGCCTAACCATATCTTCTTCTTTCAGAATGTTTCTCTCCCTTTCTCTCCGGACCTCCCCTTTGGTGATTCCCATACTTTCTACTAGCTTCTTAACTTCCTTTCTTACTTTTTCCTAAATCTCAGGCTTTTTGTACTTAAAGTGTATGTCCAAGCTCTTCTCCTTGTATGTTCCAAACCTTTCCTCCTATGTATCCACCAGATTGCTTAATAGGTGCCAAGAAAATGCATCAAGAATATGTCCTTCAACCTCATACCCCATGGGCATGATCCATGAAGTCCTTGGCTCTATAGCTTCCATAAGACACTACTCAGTATCGACCAAAAAGCACATTATGCCTTAATATTTCTCCACTATCTCCTTGGGGATTCTTTCTTGGCTTTGTATCATTTTTTAGCATGTTTTGAAGTATCCCCACAGGATGCCATTTCAAACTATAGCATCTCCAAGACCATCAAGTGTCTCTTTGATTTTTACTGCCAATGGCTTGTCGTAGGCCTACTGCACTTTTCCAACTCCCAAAATCTCATTCATAAAGTGGAAGTATAAACATATAATCAAGATTCCAAATTTGAATGCATGCTTCTTATCTTGTTTGATTTTCTTCAAATTTATCAATAGCTCTCTCCGAAGCACTTCACATAAATCATACTTTTTATCTTCTTTCAATATCGGATAAGTTGCATAGATAGCTATACCGAATATTGAATTGTCTCAGTTGGACTGATATAATTTTTAACCCATCACCATAGATGCAAACCTTATATCATATTCAATAATATCATTGATTGTCATCGACCTACTATGAGATTGGGAACCAGTTGCCTCAGTTACCATCTGATTCTTGACATGTCTTAAAGTAGGCACCTTACCGACTGAACTTAAACAGGTTACAACCTTAATTGCACTCTGAGTAATCTTGTAAGGTTTGTCAAGCCACATGAATTCATCATGCATTATGCTCAGAATGTATCAAACCCATTCAGGCTCATAAAAAACCAAAAAATTAATGAACTACGTGAAACCCTTCTCCTCATTCGATTTGAATTCAGGTTTTAGGTTACCCATTCCATCAATCATGTGCTTTGTATATAGATTCAACATTTCGGCACTCTTG
Organism: Cryptomeria japonica; assembly: GCF_030272615.1. Classification (NCBI taxonomy): domain Eukaryota; kingdom Viridiplantae; phylum Streptophyta; class Pinopsida; order Cupressales; family Cupressaceae; genus Cryptomeria; species Cryptomeria japonica. The sequence continues at coordinate 676,744,279 of NC_081405.1, read as the reverse complement.
AGCTCTTCAATGTTACAATGGATGTAAACCCTAATATATTCCACATGCAATACTCCATATGAGATGGATGAAAAAGAACCATTCGAATCATCTTTCCATGGACTTATATGGATGCTTTTTGAAATTAGGTCTAGCTCATTCAGTGACATCTACCACCAGTGGGGTCGCAATTTCAGAAGATTTCGCATTAAATAATTCAAGCTTCAAACTAAAAAAGTGTCAATCGATAAATACCTCTCAATCAGATGCAAGATCAAATGATAAATCCTCTTATTTGCTCTAAATCTCTGGAAACTATGCTCTCCTTCACTCTACTACTCTCTTGCTTTGGATGCAAAGTGATAAATGAAAGGTTGATTTGCCTTTTATTCACCACATAACTAACTTTTAGGTATAATAAATGCTCTTAACCCTAACACTTCCAGATATACTGCATGTTGACAAATCTTCAAGAAATCTTTTGCAGATCATCAAATGCTTCTAGAAAATCTTCCACTGAATCAGTAAACATCAAATAATCATTTGTAGCATGCCAGAACCAGGTAGAAATCTCAATAGGGGGTTTGCAAATTTTTCATGAAAATATCCCCCTAAGGTTGAATGCCTGAGCTTAGTTACCGGATGAGGCTTCCGTACCAGAATTAGGTGTGAACCCACTTCCTACCTCTGAATCAGTCTTCTTAACCCATGTCTTCTTCATCTGATCTCTGATCTCTTCAAATTTAGCTTTACCCTTCTCATCTGGCTTCACATTCTTGTTCATGTCTTCTAGACCTCTCCTATTCACATTTCAGCTTCTACAATACTTTGCAATGTGGCCAGATTTGTTGCAAGCATGGCAAACAAAACTTCCTTGCATAGGTGTAAAATTTATTTGATTTATTCTTGATCTGCATTGATTAGCATCATGTCCAAACATACCACATGGATAGCATCTGACATTTCTTCTATTTTGAATGTTATTCATCTCAGTTATACATACATTTACCTTACGACCATATTTATTGCATTTGAAACATTGACTAGTAAAAGATGGAGCATTATTGATCATCCTATTTATGCATTGACTAGCCATATGACAAAGTTTGTTGCAAACAAAGCAGTTACCATTCAATTTATGAGCATTAGGCTGCCTTACTAGAAGCCTTCTTGAGTTGTTCTTTTGTTGAGCTAATTTGGAGATTCCACCTTTCTCAAATCCAAGACCTTGTGTATCATTGGGATTCTTCTGACTCACAAGCATCTCATCTAGTCTTGCTGAACTAATCTGGAACTTCCCCTTATACTCATTTGTAGCATCAAGATCAAATTTAAGCAGTAGGATCTGACTTTCAAGATATTCCTCATGTTGTTTGACATCTTGTAATTCATCCTTTAGATGTTCATTCTCATTCTCAAGTCCGTAACATTCTTCAGTTTTGTTTTTCAGGGACTAGGCAAGCTTCTCTTCATTCTTCTTCCTTTCTTCAATTTCCTTGGTCAATCTCATTACTATAGCTTCTATTTCATTTTTTTGAACTACATTAGCTATAGCAAGTTTCTCACATTCTTCTTTCTTCTCCCTTAGGCCTTGATCATCAGTGGTTTGATTTTGTTTCTCCTTTAGCTTATCAACAAGTTCCTTTCTCTTATCTCTTGACTTGTTCACTTTATCTTTCAATGATTCAATGAATTTTTTATCATCTTTCGAATTTGATTTCAATTATCGGACTTTATCTTTGGACTGATCAAGATCATCAAGTGCAACAAGAAGTTGTTGTTTCAGATTACCGAAATTCATTAATTCACCTTCCCGGATCTACCTCAAGCTGTTAGGATTCTTCTGAGGAACTAGGCTTTGATACCAATTGTTGGAATCAATGAACACTGAGAGGGGGGGGTAAGTGAATGAGTGTTCTACAATTTTAAACATTCATTATCTGATTCTTAATCCGTTTGTAGCAACTGAATGAAAGATAGATGCAAAACATAAATCCTATATAATTAACCTTTGGAGGTTGGCCTAATTGGTAATTTACCTAGCTAACCCTATATAATTAACCTTCAATCAACCATTTCAAATCTAAGGTATGCCATTAAACATGTACTTCAACATTTACATTCCTATCTCAATTCAATTTAGGGTTAATTCCTAAATTGGAGTTTGACCTAACACAAACCCCCATCAACAATCCTATTTCTTTATTTTTGTGTGCAAGAATTATCTTGTGAGCTATGAGCAAGGAATCTAGCAGAGTAGATGATGATAATCAGACTTAGCTTTTGAAGTCATGAAAAGTAGAGGAACAAGACAATCAGCTCCCCTCAGTCCCAATAATTTTTCATGACCTTCTAACAATGGATTTTGTGCATCATCCTAATCCAAAAAATATCAAATTTGTATGCCCCTGATATTCAGAGGACCAAGGTAGTCTTCTCCCCTCATTCTTGATAATTGTGCCCAAACTTTTTGTCACATGTTTTGATCTTTTTTCCATCCTCATATCTTGGTTTACATCGCTGCATGATATCTAAAACATTTTGTTTCTATTATATTATATCGAATTCTCATTGTTTGGCCCAGATCTAGCAATGCAATTTGACCCTAATTCAAATTTAGTTTCAATTCAAACAAGGAGGATTAATTTGATATGTATTAGATCCTCTTAGGATTGGATCAATCAAATTAAATTACCTCCTTAATGTAAGGACGGTCCCAAGTGAAGTTAGTGGCCTTATCAGTCTAAGTGGTGAAGCCCTATTTTCCACCAACTTACAACAGATGTATTAGATATGTACCAAATTCCATCTTGGTTGTCATTTGCAAGTTGCTAGGCTTCTCATGCATGGTCGGGTGTTCTTCAAGTAAGAAAAACTCTAGGATTTGAAAGATTTGTGGTTGAGTGGAAATGTTTCTAAACCATATTCTCATCTCTTCATTTGCATATGAACTTTGGGTTCATGGTGGCTGAGAATTCCAGTGATTGTATAATAACTTAATATTTTTTTTTTTGAGATGGGTAAAAGAGATTAGGTCACATTCTTGCAAAAATATGTATTATATACTTTTGATCCTTGATTGACATTATATCACATGAAGATGTAACATGTATGCAATTATTACTCATATATTGTTGCAATTATTTACATGCTAATGTGATTATTGAGTTGTGTACTTGGTTTTGTGAGATATCTATGGGTTTCGTACCTTATATTTGGTATCAAAGGTCTAGAATCAATTCTATGGCCTTGAGCTCAATTTGTTGAGTTACAACTGAACCAAGGGAAATCATGCAAAGCGTTATAGGGCTAGTTCAAACACAAATAAGCATAGAAAAACAAATGAGAGTAACAAACTAACTAATTTATACCTTGCAAGAGAAGAAATCTCTTGTTCCTTTGATAGAGCTTGATGAAGGAGAGGCGCCCTTGAGCTCTACTTGTTTGGATGTGCTCTTTTTGATGGATGTGGATTTCTCTCCACACACAAAAAGATTAGTGGATTTGGATTGGACTTGAATGATGATGATGGATGAGAGGGATTTGGCTTAGATGAGGGAAGATTTTGGCATTATGATGACACGATGAATAATTTTGTATCTCAAATAGACAACATAAGATTAGATGAAAGATGGATGATTTGTGAGGAGATGAGACTCCAATTTATAGATGGGAGGAGGCCAAAATGAAGGGCCAAGATTGATTTGGGATGAAGTGTTGAGATTGATTTTAGAGGGATCACATGGATTGAGAGGACAAGGTGTGGAGACGAAGGGATATGCCATAAAGACATTTCTTGTCTCCACAACTCTCAAGGTACATGGGGAAGAGCTCCCAAGTACATTGGGAAGAGAAAAAGGAATACAAAATTCCTTAAAAATTCCAAAAATAAGAGGATGTGTGGGAAGACTAAATGAGAAAAGGAATTAAAAAATCCTTAGGAAGAGGATGCATTGGGAGATTCAAAGAATTTGAATTTATTTGAAAGGATCAAGGTGATTAGGAATCTACAAATGATTAAGGAGATTGTTTAGGTGGCTTAATGAGTGATTAAAGTGCAAGTGGGAAAGTTAGGAGGATGTGACATGATGAGAGATAATGAATGGAGGAATTTTAAATTTGAGGATAGTGATAAGCATGCTTCTAGAAGAATTAATTATTTTAAGTGAGGATTAGGGAAAGTGATTTGTAGGAATCACACGACTTAAGTTAATTAATTAACTAAGAGGAAGTTAGAAGAATTAATGATTTTAGAAGAAAAAGGGGAGTAATCAATTTTGATAAATTGATTATAAGGTTGCAATGATAAAATTAATTAAATAAGATTTAATTGATTTAAAGAAGAATAAAGACCAACACAATTAATTAAATTAATCATGCGGAGAGGCTTAAATTATTAAATATTAATTTAATTAATTTTAGGTGTCTACAACAACAATTGATTGCAAAACCCTTCCTCTAAATTATGTTTGGTGCATGTTGTGCAAGTGTTAGTTGTACAAATCGATAGTTGAATAAGTGTGGATCAACTAGAATAGTGAGGAAGAGAGCCTCCTAGTTATTGATACATCCAATAGGAAGGGAAGGTGTCCCTTGCTTGAAGCACTCATGTGTATATGTGTGACAGAGATATATGTGTGATCGACTTGAATGCCTATTAATTGGCTCCTAATTAAGCATTATAAACTGCATTGGTGTGAGTTTTGCAATTAGATTTAAAATATTTTTCATGCATATGATGATTGAAATATTTTGTACTTGTTTGGTGTGCATGATACATTGTTTCCATAAGGATGAATTATTTCATGTGTGAAATAAAAGTGTTCATAAGTGAAAAATATGTGAAGTTGTCATAATAGACCATTTGGGCCAATGACTTATGTCCTTAGATTGCATTTTTTATTGTATTCATATGAGAAATTTTATGGCTTATTGCCTTGTGGAATTGTGAAGAAGTCTATTCATCATGTGTATCCTACAATTGTGGTTCATGGTTTTGCATTGAACCTACCCTTCATAATGGGGGTACTTAAGTTTATAATGTAAATCCTGTATCATTATGGTACCTTGTTGATGTGGCCTATAATCTTTGTTGTGTTGTTTTTGTTAAGAATATAGATATCATTGTATCATGCTTGTTATAGTGATTCATGATATAAGTTTAAATAAGACCCTTGTGTAGATAACCTCACAATGGACGAATGGATTAGTCATCCCCAAAAAGTACCCTAGTACTAGAATCATAATGTACCTCACTTGGCATTGTTTTGTGAACATATAATAGAAGTGATCATGTATATCATGCTCTTGAAAAAATATACAAGAAAGACTGATAAAAACTAAAACCTATTTTCAAGAAGACCCATTAAGTGAAGCCTTGTGTGAACAACTCGCCACTACTAAAAGCTCCTTAAGGAAATTTCAAGTAAATAGAATCCAAGTCTACAAGGAGGCTTTCAATAGAGGATATTTTGGCAAAAACATCAATAAATGAACTATTAAAATTACTCCCTAAAGATGGAGATAAATCATTGATAAAGAATTGGAGACCTATCACCCCGCTAAACATGTCATACAATATTCTAGCTAAGATCATAGCTATGAGATTGGTTGACATTCTTTCTAAGTTTATGAGTAATACACAAATTTATCTTATTAAAGGAAGATATATTTTATAAAATCTACTTACTAGTTAGGAAGCCATGGAATAAGGCAAAACACTTCTATGCTCCTCTTAGATTTTGAAACAACATATGATAGGTTGAATAGTCATATTTAAGAAAGACCATTGAGGCATAGGTTTCCCTGAAGCCTTCTACAACATGGTTAACACACTAAAAAGAGATGTTGTACCTCAAATAGATTCTCTCTCTCTCTCTCTCTCTCTCTCTCTCTCTCTCTCTCTCTCTCTCTCTCTCTCTCTCTCTCTCTCTCTCTCTCTCTCTCTGAGGAGTTTCTATTAGAAAGATCAATCAGATAAGGTTTCTTTCTTGCCCCTACACTTTTTGTAAATTCCTTAGATCTTATACACTACTTATTGAGAGAATTATGTCTTGTCCCCAAGATTAGGGGCTTCACACTTCCTAATAAAATTCATCATGCTTGGGTGGACAAATACACCTCCAGAATGGCTTAAAAAGTATGACTTTTAGCGGGTGGGGAGGGGGGTTCAAATGGATGGATGAAATAGATAATTCCTATTCATAGGAGGTAGAATACAATTTTTTCAAAATTACCCTCTTCTTATAGCCTATATTTGTAAGGAAAGCCATGAGCAGAAAACGCTCTCCTATCGTCAATTCAAAGGGGATTTAGCAAGCAAGGAAGTATTTCAATTTCAGTTTGTAGTACATTAAAATAAACACAAACAGAAGATTAAGATGAACCAGATAGAATAGCACCAGAGAAAGACACCAGATATATGTGGGAAAACTCTTACGGGTAAATAAACCACCACCAAAGAGAGATCACTTTATTCAGTAAACAACACGATTACAATAAAGTTATAAGATCCTCTTTTCCAGACTCTGTTCTCACCACATGCAGACACATCGACTTGGCTACTTATAAAACCATCACCTCCACACAACCTTCATGCACACCCTTCTTCGCTCAGCTCATCGGTTACATCTCTGCAACCGTCCTCTATCCAACCAAACATTCCTCGATCAGTTTATATAACGGCCTTGGAACGTAACCGTCGAGTAATAGCCTGTCCATTCATGAACTCGTGGAAAACATATTATCCCACATTCATCCGGAAGTCGGGTCGGTTCATATTTAAATACACTGATAGAAACATTCCAAGTGTCGGCCTACTATTCTTTTGGACTTTGGTCCAGGCGACCATCTGTAGTTGGATACTTCCCCATCGGCCATTGGAACCAACACTGAAAAGTTACCCCGATATCCAATCAATAGTAAATGACTTCATCGGACTTCAGCGTAACTTTCATCTAGTCAACTCGATCGCTGAAGGTGACCTCATCGGGTATTGGTGTAGTAAACAACCAGTTCTCCTGATCTCCGATGATACCCTGATCATCAAAGGCAATTCCATCAGGTCATCAGGAAGATAACCAAACAACTATCCTGATCGTCCAATCTTCCTTGATCTCTTTCTGTGCTCTACCACGTTGCAACCCCTGATTGGATCTAAGGTCCTTGCCTTGCCACCTTAGCACGACCTCACTAATCGCCCAAAATGAAGCTCTTCTTTGTCATTGGGTCCCACCATGGTCGCCAAGTCATGGGGAATAAACTTCATGCATCTCGCCATAGCAGTATAGCGACAATCATCTGATCATCCTGGACTTGCTCACTCGTTAACTTGCCCGAGCTTCTCTTGCTAGGTCCCACCATTTGGTCGCTAAGCAGCAATGGATAACCTTCGTGCATCTCGCCATAGTGGTATAGCGACAATCGTTCGATCATCCCAGACTTGCTCAATTGTTAATTGATCACAAGAAGAAGGTTCCATTGACCATCGACATAACTACAAACAAGCAATCCCTATCCCCGATAAACCAATAGACGACTTCATCAAAGCAGTTCTAGACAGATCGAGCATATCGACCATCGAAAATAGTACTGCAAAGTTACCCCGATCACCTAAAGCAGCTTCATTGGGTCATCAACACATACCCTGAACTGTTTCCCCAATGAGAGATGCATTCTAGGTCAGAAGAATTTAAACTCATTGGATATCAGTGTACCTTCCAACTTGTTTCATTGATAGCCGATGACAACCCGATTGCTGAAGGAAACTTCATCGGGTCATCGTCCAGACTCCAACAGTGCTCCTCTGATAAATGAAGCACGTGAAGGCGACATCATCGAGACAACATCCAACAAGCTACATCAGGACATCGACAGGACTTCAATATGGCTAACCCGATAGGCGATGTTAGCCCAATGACCACAAAAGTAGATCCGAAAACTGCTTCCCAATAACCAAACAAGGAGGATACATCGGGTAGACCTAACCTGATACTTGTCCACAACATGTTCATCGGCCAGAGTTACAATGATAGGAAATGTCCACTACCCGATACCTTCCCACAAGCTGTTCCATCAGGGTAAGCTACACCGATCAACCCGAACATTGGTTAGGATAATTCGAGGCATATTTCCAACAATATTTGACTTGCTGAGGAATTTACTAGACCTGTCTACCATACTGAACACTTACAACTTTTACTAAGAACCATGTGTTAGAGTATTCGGGTATTTACTTGATTAATTAAATAATATTTGTTTAATTATTTAAGTTCCCTTTATCTCTTTTACACTTAAGCTAGCTTTAGGTGCATAATAATTAATTCTTTTATTAATTATTATGTGCAAACCTAGGTTTTCCCTTTTAGGGCTTCTTGACCTATTAAAGGTTAAGTTCTTTCTTTTCTTTGTAACAAGAAGGAGGATTATTACATTACACATTTTTGTGAATATTGAGCTCTTTCTTTTTGAACATATTTTCTGTGTATTTCTTTCTTCTGTGATTTGCTTCCTTGCTTCTCCTTGTAATAGGTTTTTCAGCTTATAGAGATCATTTGGGCTCCTATGGTGTTGTATTTTCTCAACTCCAACATGGTATTAGAGCTTCAGATCTGCAGCTATCTGTTCTTATTTTGAGAATTTTTGCATTGGAAGCAGATCTGGGGTTTCAGGAAGTTTTTTTTTATACTTAGGGATAGGCCTATTTTTCTGAGCATTTTGGGCCAAACGGACCTCAGCATCGTGCTTGGAAGGCCCAAAAACCCCTATGGCCATACGGCTCTAGCACACAAATCGAGAAAAAAATTATTTTTGCCTTTTTACGGCATGCAGGCTGAAATTTGATTTTTTGGAAGGAAAAAAAAGGCGAAGGTTGTTTTTTTGTTCAATTTTTTTTTTTTTTTTTGGGTTCCCACAATATGCAGGGTATCGTGGGACCCTTGCAATTGCCCAGGCTTTCATAGGCCTATCACACCGGGCCCTGTCGCCATCGGCCTTTGGCCCCCACCAGCGTTCCGACCCCTCGTCGGCCTTGTCTTCCGGCCCTCGGTTCCCACCGGTCTGACCCTTGCCGACTTCGCCCTGTGCACTTGGCTGCCACTTCCTGGCAGCTCCGCCGCCCGCACCTCGCCACCGACCCGGCTATGCAGTCAGCCCGGCCCTGCTCCGCCTTGCCGCCACCGCAACTCCCCGCTACCTCCCTGCCGGAGCTCCCTGCCGGTGCCGCCAGCCCTCGCTATCGCGCCGCCCTGCCGCTCGCCGAAAATCGCCACCCAGCTCGACCACCGCCTAGATACAGCCGCTCAGCCACCGGGGAACCACCAACTAGCCACCAGTGCGCCGCTCACTGGCCACCTCCGCCCGAACAGCCACCAGACTACCCCTTCCTCTTGTTTTGAAGGGGGGTTTGGTTTTTTGGTCATATCTTGGGCATACGGAGTCATTTTTTTGAAAATGAATAGGCGTCAGAAAGCTAGTTCCGAGCGAAACCTCTTCATGTTGGTAATTTTTCCCAATTTTTTTGTTTTACTATTTTTTTTTCCAGTCAAAGTGAGGTCTCTTTTTTGCACTCTAGGGGACGTAGAATGAGCATCCGAACTCCGTTTTTCGAAAAAATTATATTTTTGGAAAGCATGTGCTGTGTACTTTCCATTCATATGACTTTTATTTCTAGATTCTACTCCATGCATATTTTATTCAATTGTTTGCTTTTTAGCACTTTGGTGGATATCTTGGTTGTTTTAGGTCCTGGGATCTCTTCTCTGAGTAGGATGTCTCAGTTTTTGCTGTTCTTTCTGTTTCCAGTCTTCTTATCATTGTAGCATTGTCTTTATGCAAACGCACTAAGATAAAGTGCCATCATGCATTGTTTACTTGGGATCTTGCACATCTTGTGCCTTATTGTACATGCACTATTGATAAAGTGCCATGAGGGGGTTGATGTTTGCCTTTTTGCCATCCACCTTTGTCAAGTGAGTGTTTCTTCCACGACATTCGCCTCATGCTGCGTGTCAAGTGAGAGTTCCTTCCACGAAACCATGTACTGTCTCTGCGCCTTTGATGTTCCTGGTTCTTCGTCCTGCAGTTCTTCTTGGTCGTTCTTTTCAGTGTTCATGTCCCTCTTCAGCATTATGGGGAGGTTTGTCCTGTTGGTTCTAATGCTTCCATGGTTTGATTGATCAGCTCTTCAGGCTTTGGTGTCTTCATGCCATCTATATCTTTGATTTCAATTGTTTGCCTTGTTTGCCTTCTGATTCGAGTAGTGTCATTTGAGGGCACTCATACAAATTATAATCTTCTCTACTTGGTCATGTTCTATTTCAGTGGAGGTTCTTTAGCTCAGCAGTTATTCTTCGATAGAGTTTGCAGGTTCTTCATGCTTTAGTGGTGTTCTTTTCCATCTCTTTTTGGAGTAGAGTTTTATTCCCACGTGGTTTTCTCTATTTCTCCATTTCATAGAGATTTCATTATATTTGGGTACCTGATTAGGCCTTGTTGTCGGGACCCATCTTTCTTGCTTTCAGTAGTTGTTCTAGGTTTTAGCTTCTCCCTAAGTCTAGCTTAAGGGGGGTGTTAGAGTATTCGGGTATTTACTTGATTAATTAAACAATATTTGTTTAATTATTTAAGCTCCCTTTATCTCTTTTACACTTAAGCTAACTTTAGGGGCATAATAATTAATTCTTTTATTAATTATTATGTGCAAACCTAGGTTTTCCCTTTTAGGGCTTCTTGACCTATTAAAGGTTAAGTTCTTTCTTTTCTTTGTAACAAGAAGGAGGATTATTACATTACACATTTTTGTGAATATTGAGCTCTCTCTTTTTGAGCATATTTTCTGTGTATTTCTTTCTTCTGTGATTTGCTTCCTTGCTTCTCCTTGTAACAGGTTTTTCAACTTACAAAGATCATTTGGGCTCCTGTGGTGTTGTATTTTCTCAACTCCAACACCATGGACTCTAAATCCCATCAATGCTGATATACCACTCGATTAGAAAACATCAAGAAACAAAATTAACATGTGCACCTATGCAGAGAAGACTCATCTCATTCATGAACACTTCCACCTTCTACTATGCCATTGCCACTGGACATACATAGAAGCTATCCACTAAGAAAAGTACAACTCTATCTCTTGAGCACACAAAACTCATGATCCAAAAACTAACCGAATTTACAAACATTTGTTACAGACATAGCTAGAATAACACCCATAGCAAGTGCTAGCACATCCACCTACACATACCCTGAAGATATACCAAAATGAATTTTAGAACATTAACATGTACAACCTGTTACTCACAGTCTCAAGCTTCACATGCAATACACACCAAGGAGCTCCCACTGCACAATAATGTCAAAGTTGAAAATAACCGTTTACAACTTCACATAGAAGTGAATAAATCTTTGTACCAAGAGCTTTCCCAGTACTGACTGGAAACAAAGAACCTGCAAGCAAGTCTTCACAACACCCTGCATCATGTCCTTCTACACCCACCTCTTAGCTGTCAACTCTGTTATAACAAATGAATGCATCTCAGTTGGACCTATTAATCATTCCAACACATACATCTCTAGCCACAAGAGAAATATAGCACCATCTATGTTTCCATGTATCCATGAGCGCCTGCAACTAATCAATCCATGCCAACCTCCAAATGCATAACCGCATTATCATGAAGTATCAAACAATATGATCAATGTACTCAAAATACATAAACAAAAACTAGATAATTGTCAAACTTCCAACTACAGAATCAAGAATATAAATATGACAAACATGATCTAAAACATCTCTTCCAAAGAGATTACACGCTCTGTATGAACATAACCATATTATGTCAAAACTCTAAATGCATCTCAAGAGTGTAACCAGCCATAATATAACACATCCTAACTAAGGAAAACATGTCAAAATATGACATAAACAACATCTCTACCAAGGAACCCTTTATGGATCCCCAAGATGTCAGCATCTTCAGTTGCATGAAGAACATTCACCATAAAATGATGAATCTGCATCGCTGCCAAAGACCCATGGTACCTAGTCTCACATGGCATCGTGATTGAACCAGACACCATCAGATGTCTATCTTGTCAAAACATCTCAGAAGGCATCTCCATCCTCATTTAGAGAGAACATAGAAGGTGAAGAATCTGAAGAACTCTTGTTTTCTTTCTTCTTCTTCACTTTGTAATCCTTCCAAATGTGACCAACCTACCCACAGTTCCACCACTTCACTTTGGAATTATTTCCATGAGCTGAACTTTCCTCTGACTTGGATTTAGATTTCTTGTCCTTTGTCTTGCCACAAACAACAAGGGCCTCCTTGACCATCTCAGAAGATTTCCTTCGTGTTTCTTCTGATAGCAATGAAGCAACCACATCTTCCATCTTGAAAGAGGTTGTTGTGCTCCCAATGGCCATTACCAGATAATCTAATGTGTCAGGAAAATAAAATAACATAAGCATACATCGATCCTCATCATCAAGCTTAACTCCCATGAAAGTTAGGTGAGAAACCATCATGTTGAAAACATTCAGATGATCTGCAACAGATGTACCCTTTTCCATCTTCAAGGAATACAACTTCTTCCTCAGGAACAACTTGTTTACCAGAGACTTCCCCTGATAAATATCTCCAAGTTTCTTCCATAGAAGATGTGCAGTCTTTTCCTCATGAATGTTTAATAGAACTGAGTCTGCCAAATAGAGTCTGATCAATCCTCTGACTTATCTACCTGCAAGATCCCAGTCTTCTTGCTTCATGCCTAAAGGTTTTTGTCTAGACATAGCAACCCACAGATCTCGATCAACTAGCAAATCTTCCATCTTGAGTTTCCACAACTCAAATATTTGAACCATTGAACTTCTCAATCTCCACTCGTCTAGAAGTGTGTGCCATCTCAATCTGCAAACTAGATACTCTTTCAGACTCCCACTGAAAATAGAATTGACACAAAACAACCCTACCCGACAAGGATAACACAACTAAATGGCTCCAATACCACTTGTAAGGAAAGCCATGCACGGAAAATGCTCTCCTATCATCAATTCTAAGGGGATTTAGCAAGCAAGGAAGTATTTCAATTTTAGTTTGCAGTACATTAAAATAAACACAGACATAAGATTAAGATGAGCTAGATAGAATAGAACCAGAGAAAGACACCAGATATATGTGGCAAAACCCTTATGGGTTAAAAACCCACCACCAAAGAGAGATCACTTTATTCAGTAAACAACATGATTACAATAAAGTTATCAAATCCTTTTTTCCGAACTCTGATCTCAGAACTCTGTTCTCACCACATGCAGAGACATCGACTTGGCTACTTATAAAACCATCACCTCCACACAACCTTCATGCACACCCTTCTTCACTCTGCTCATCGATAACATCTCTAGCAACCGCCATCTTTCCAACCAAACATTCCTTTGTTAGTTTGTATAATGGCCTTGGAACGTAGCTGTCAAGTAACAGCCTGTCCATTCATGAACTCGTGGAAAACATATTATCCCACATTCATCCAAAAGTCAGGTCGGTTTGTAATCAAATACACTGACAGAAACATTCCAAGTGTTCGCCTACTAGTTTTTTGGACTTTGGTCCGAGCGACCATCCGCAGTAGGATACTTCCCCATCGACCATCGGAACCAGCACTGAAAAGTTACCACGATATCCGATCAGCAGTAAACGACTTCATCAGACTTCGATGTAACTTTCATCTAGTCAGCCTGATCACCAAAGGTGACCTCATTAGGTATCGGTGTAGAAAACAACCAGTTCTCCCAATTTCTGATGATACCCTGATCACCGAAGGTAATTCCATTGGGTCATCGGGAAGACAACCAAACAGCTATCCCGATCGTCCGATCTTCCTTGATCTCTTTTTGCTCTTTACCACGTGGCACCCCCTGATTGGCTCTGAGGTCCCTGTCCTACCACCTTAGCACGACCTCACTAATTGCCCGGAATGAATCTCTTCTTTGTCGCTAGATCCCACCATGGTCGCTAAGTCGCGCGGAATAAACTTTGTGCATCTCACCATAGCGGTGTAGTGACAATCGTCCGATCATCCCAAACTTGCTCACTCGTTAACTTTCCTAAGATTCTCTCTTGTCGGGTCCCACCATTTGGTTGCCAAGCCACGATGGATAACCTTTGTGCATCTTGCCATAGCGGTATAGCGACAATCGTTCGATCATCCTATACTTTCTCACCTGTTAACCGATCATAGGAAGAAGGTTCCATCGACCATCGACATAACTACGAACAAGCAATCTCGATCCCCAATAAACTAGTAGACGACTTCATCAAAGTAGTTCTAGATAGATTGACCCTATCGGCCATTGGCAACAGTATTGCAAAGCTACCTCGATCACCTAAAGTAGCTTCATCGGGTCATCGACACATACCCTAAACTATTTCCTCGATGAGCGATGCACTCCAAGTCAGAAGAAGTCAAACTCATCGGACATCGGCGTAGCTTCCAACTTGTTCCACTGATAGCCAATGAAAACCCAATCGTTGAAGGCGACTTCATCGACTCATCGGCCAGACTCCAACAGTGCTCCTTCGATAGACGAAGCACGTGAATGCGACTTCATCGAGTGATCGGGACAACATCCAACAGGCTACATCAGGACATTGACATGACTTCAATATGGCTAACCCGATGACCACAAAAGAGGATCCAAACACTTCTTCCCGATAACCAAAGAAGGAGGATACATCAGGTAGACCTAACCCAATACTTGTTTGCAACTTGTTCATCGGCCAGAGTTATACCGATAGGAAAAGTCCACAACCCGATACCTTCCGACAAGCTGTTCCATCAGAGTAAGTTACACCGATCCACCCGAACACTGCTCAGGAGAATTCGAGGCATATTTCCAACAATATTATGCTTCTATATGGATTTTAAGTAGTTACCAAGTAAATGATATTCAAAAGAAAATTAAAAAATTCATATGGTTAGATGAAAAATTAATTAGGAAAAAACCCTCTGTAAAATGGGAATGGTGTTGTATGGACAAAAACCAAGGGGGGCTAGTCCTTAAGGACCTAAGAAAACCTGGAATTGCACTTATTGTTAAATGGATTCTTAGGGCTCTTAGTGGTGATGAAAAAATGTAAGTACTTGTGAGAAATAACATCTAGTTGGTTGTGCCCAAGCATGCTAAGACCTGAAAACTTCTTCCTTTTTGTGATTATTAAGAATAAATTTTGTAATTGTCATTTCATTAATAACATCAATAGTCAATTTTTTGATCATAGATAAATTTGGTGGAACTTCGAGCATAGAGGTAAACCTATGGCTCTATTAAAGGGATGCTCAACCAATAATTGGTCCCTAAAAGGAGTTAAATGCTTCAACAATATTATTCACAATGGACAACTTAAAGATTGGGATTCATTAAGTTGTGAATATACACTACCTCCATTAAATTGGAGAATATATACTATTTTGAGAGAAAAATGTAAAGGTTTTCACTTCAATATTGAGTGTATTCAAATCCTAATAATTAGAAGGATTCTAAATAGCAAGATGATCCTCTTCTTCTTAATGTTAAAACCGAGATAATATACAAATCTTTGTTTAGTTCTGATTCCATTTTTCAGAATCTTAACAATTTCTACAATGTTGATTTAGATGGTAAATAGTGGCAAAAAATATAGTCTATTATTGTCAAGCACTCTTGAGACCAAGAAGCCTTCTTTCAGGTGATTGCTAATTTTGAAAAGGTCACCTTATAAAGTGAATTCTTATGATATTGAACTTTGTACTATATGTAGAAGGCCTAAATCAATCAAACACATATTTTTTGCATGTTTTTATGCTTATGAACTATGGAATATATTGTGTAATAGCTAATTGAATTAGGGGGATAATAGGGAGGTTAAGTTGAAGGAAATACATCTGAGGTTATAAATAAAATAGGAAAAGAGTATATTATGTTTTCAATTTGTTTTGCAACTGAAATTTTGTGGAATATTTGGAAGGTGAGAAATGACAAGTATAAAGGATTTAGGAGGACACTTACTAAGTCTTCAAAAAGATGTATATTTTCAATGTTGCCTTATAGGTTATAATGACGATGAAAATTTCCAATTTTACTTTTATGAAGTTACTAAGTGATGGCATGGTAAGAGTCAATAAAGAAGTGGGATATGACCATACATGGACCTATAATCAATTTGACAACACACCTTTAGAGCTCAAAGACTTCTAGAAGGTCTACAATGGTAATGTAGAGTTGAGCCATAGGAGAACCACCGATGGACATGACCCATGATACTATGACAATGATAGACTTGAAATTTTCATTGAGGTGGTTAGATCTAATGAGGAGGTATCAACTATCAATCTTCTAATTCACTAGAGGGACTTGGACAACTATAGTGAAAGAACAAACTATTAAGAGGGTTTTCATTATCATAATATTCTATATCACCAAATATGAATATATTTTGCAGAGTGGGAACTATCAAGAAATAAGTCAACATCAATATATTTTGTATATCAAGTAATGATTGGTTCTATATTTCATTCATAGTGGTGTACAAGCTTGTACATTATATAGCAGCTAGTTATTGACTATATAACAGCTAATTAGAGATTGTATAGCTGTTGGTTAGTGACTATATAGTAGGATTTTGTCATGGTATGAAAACAAGATACAATCTGTATATTTTAATTGGTCTATGTTGAAATAATTAAGCCATATGGGATAATCTAATTTTTTAATGTACTATAGTTTATAAACTATATTTAATACAAAAATAATTCTTGTCTAGTATGATTCTTATCTTTGATTTCAATAACCCTAATACATTGAAAACTCTCTCATTTATTGAATCTGGTAGTATTTCACTTTGACTTAATGTTCCCCAAAGCCTTGTTATTGATTCTGACTGTAAGGGATTCTCGGAGAGCTTAGTCTATTTCTTCATTGTTGATCCAAAAAGAATTGATTGCCTTGTAAGCTTAACTTCATTTAAAATTTATTAAAATTCCTTTAAATTGATTTTGAATTGTCAGTTCACTAAATAATGATCGATCAAGATTGTTAACCTCCTTTGAAAAATCACTTCCTTCATAGTTGACCCAAATTCTAGGATATATGATAGATGTGGATTTTAGTAGTTCTTTTTGAGGAAATAAATATATACTATTTGTTGAAATAACTCCCACAATTCTCTTTAAAGTAGTACTTACAAACTTAAGAATGTCATTAAAATCTTCACTTATAACGATCACTTCTCTAAATTTGGTACAACACCCAACAACAACCATGGTACAATGGTGTACATGTTTCTTAGATCCACATACATAGACACATAATTACCTACTTGCATTAAACTATAGGAAATTACTAGGATTATCCACATTTGATATTAGTTGCTAGCTACCAAATTTGGTCTTATAAATGCTTTCTCTGATAGATATAGATTATCACGAGTCAGACATGTCATATTACGTAGTCACATATATTCTAAAATATGCATAGTTCTTTCTTGGTATTTTTTTACAAGCATGTTCATTTCATGATCCACCAGGGGGACAATACTAGATAAAGTTAATTGTGTCTCTAAATCACTTAAAGGTGACACGATTTTTTTGCAATGTTTTTATATTAGTCCAATCAAGGATTGATATTCTAGTAAAACCCAATGTACTGGTCCATTCAAGGAGATCCATCTAGTATCAACTTCCTTAAAAAGCTTGTTTCATGTGGTTATTCCCTCTACAAAATTTTAAAATTCTACAAATCATTCGACGCTTTAGTATAAATATGAGTAGATCCCAAGAACTAGATTTTTAACTTTAACTATTGAATCAAACTTTTTCACAATTTTAAATGCTAAATTAATTATGTGGTTCATGCAGTGAATATTAATCATGTATTGAGAAAAAATAGTTTGTAGTTTCATGCAAAGGCCATTCTTGTGACCTTGCATCACTACACCTTCATTTGCTCCTATACACACCAGGTTATTGACAATTATGAAATTGTCCATATTGCCAATTTTATTGAAAGATTTCTTAAATAGTCCAAATAATTTTTGTATTGTGGGACTATCCCTCATTATAACAACATAGAATAGATCAGGTTATCGAACATGTTTTTGTATAATATACACATTCATACGTACCCAATAAGTATTACATGTTGTTGACACTTTATCCAAAGGTAGTGAAATAAAGGTTGACTCTTTTATTTTTCCTATACATCTTGTTTTTCCACCTCAACAAGACAACCTACTCATTCTCATGCATTGATTATTAGCCAGTGTGCTTGAGAAAATTTAGGAACACCCAAAAAAATAATAAACTATTATATTTACGGTATTATATCCTAGGACACCTTCTAGTCAAAATATTTAAAAAAACACTCAATTGAACAATATTGGCCTTGTTTTGTTCTATCATGATCTTTCCAAATTGAGCTTCAATTGAACCTCCATATTCAACACGATACACATTTCTTTGCATATTCTTATCATATTCAATGACATACTTAACATGAAGACATTTTTCCTCTTTTCTCTATCTAATCATAGATTGTTCCTTTATGTATATTATTTTTTTCATAAACTTTACTGATACACTTTTCTCTAGTGTCCAGTTTTATTTGCAACTTCTTGTCCATATTCCGTGTCCAGCTATAAATCTTACACTTTCATTCTTTTGGAGGTTCGTATTTGTTTGTATTATCCATTGTTTCAATGAATGGCGAACTTGACACCCAATCCATATAAAAATTCTTGTTGTATCCTACACACCCAATTTTTTATGTTTCTTTTTTCCCCCTTTTCTGTACTTACTACAACATCATCTATTACATTGTCACCCAAGTCAACTAACTCATTTTGGCTACCTTGGATATCCATTGGAACATAATCTATGACATTGGCATCTGAATTAATCAATTTATTATGATCTTCCCCTGAGGTATGTCCTTCGTTAATATTTGGTGCAACTTTTGATATTGTGGTCCAATCTGATGGTCTATGAACATTGTAAAGTATTACATTACAATTTTGTATTTTGATGGCCACCCTTCACCACTTTCCAGAATCTTGTTGCTTGACATCTCTGTCTAAATAGAAGCTACAAAAAATGTATTTTAGTTTAAAAAGGAACCAAAGAATATAGATCTTTGATTCCTTGGGTCATGGGTGTCTCCCTACTAAATAATCTTTAATAATGAACCAAAAATGACAAAGAGATGAATAATGCTATAACACTATCAAGGAGATTTTCACTTACTTATGTGTCCACTGATTCTCTTATATAACAATGCCTTTAGTTGCAACTTTCCTATGATGCTAAAATGATACATGTAAATGTTGGATAAATCAAAACTAAAACAAATACATTCATTTTAATTCAGAGGCAATTATGGGTTTATAATTGGATTGGCAAAATGGGTTCTCCTACATAATTATATTATAAATTTTCATTTGCAAAACAAGTCCTCCAACATATTGAACAGTTAATGTTTTCATCATGTGAGAGGAAATTTTTATGGTATTGACGAATACGTGGGTGAATTAATTTACATGCATTTGATATTTGAGGCAAACATATTAATTACAACAATAGAACTGTGTAGCTATTGTTAGTGAAAATATTAATTATGTATGACATCAAATAAATTTATAGTGAATTCACATACATTGAACTAATAATTCATAAAAATCAACTGATTTCCAAGGCCATCTGTGATGAGGAAAAAAATTACTTACAAATAGTACAATGAAGTTGTTGGCATTTTGGCACTAAGTTGTCATTGACGTCAACCGACATGATGGACATTCACATAAGGGTGAGCATAAAGAATGAAGGCCTATCGATAAAGTACAAACTAGTCTGAAGGATGGTTGCTTGCTTATGATGAAGAGGCAGAATGTTAATGTTGTCTCACGCCATAGGAGATGAAGATATGCTATCGGTATAGGGTACTCTACCGGTTAACAAAAGAAGAAAGCTCTACCGGCAAACGGTTGTACCGATATGTGTTTACCAGACTGACTGTGTGTTGGTGGGCCATATCTTGATCATTGTGATGCCATGTGGAGAAGAGGTGGCAAGCGTGCTGTGGTTGGTGAAGCCTTATCGACAGGGCCAATAAAATAGATAATCGCCATTAATGAAGGAGCCACAAATCATGGGATTGTATTTGACTGATTGCAGCTCAAGGAAGAAGGAATGACAGAGGAAGATCAAGGAGCAGTTGGTGCCTGAATCTATGCAAAGGAAATCCGATTCAGAAAGTCCTTGAAAAGGAAACTACTGAAGCACTTTATGTGTTGACTGATTTCATGATAGGAGAATTGATTCAAGATTGCCATTTTCTAGAAAATGTGCATTGGACAATGGAAACCATGTGTAGGTGCATCCTTGAAGGACAGGTGATTGATCTAAGATAGGTGGGATTGGATCTCATGAAGATTGTGTCAGAAATAGGAAACCCTTATCGCTCAGGTTTTTGAATTGCGTTCTGGTGGGAAATCACCATACAAGAAATGAGAGCTCAAGATAGAAAGAATTAATGTTGTGAATGAGGAGAAGAGGAGAGGGTGTGAGCAAGGAGAAGGGTTGTGAGCCTTAGAAAGAATTCGTAGAAAGTTTTATGGTGCGTGAGCAAGCATACTAGTAAGAGGAATCTACCGACAGAACTATAGTCTTGCAGTTGAGCCTAACTGACAAGGTGTGGCAGAGCAGGCAACATCCTAGTGTGACACAATGTGTTGAGAGACTATGTGTGAGAAGGAGAGAAAGATAACAGAGGTTGAGAAACAGAGACAGATATCTCACAACCGACAGTGTGAGATTTAGTGGAGGAGAAAATACTGTCAACCGATAGAGAGTTATTTGATCAAAGAGTTGCATAACTCATTTGCAACAAGAAGCCTTAACTGTATTCAAATAGTATTTAAATATACATCGCCAAGTTGAAGCTTGGTTCAGGGGTTGGTGCTCCTTGGGTTGGTGCCCAAAATCTTTGTAAGTCAGTGTTTTACCAGTGAGGCTGGATTGGAGCAGTAGTCTCCAACTACTTTTCTCATCGAGGTTTTTCCCATATTGGGTTTTACTCGTAAATTTGGTGTTGTGAGTTACTTGTGTGTGAATGATCTCTTTGGTCTTCTTTCTTGCATTATTGGTATGATTGTTTAATAGTTAAGTGAATAACTGATATTCTAAGGTTATATCAGAAAAAGAAAAAACTTAGAAACCACTGATTCACCCCCCCCCCCTCTTAGTGGTATTTTGTGTTCAACAATTGGTATCAGAGCATAGGTTCCTGATTATCTTTACAACCTTGGGTAGATTCTGGACTTTGAACACAATGGCAAGAAGTGAGTCTGTTTCCTCAAAAGCCTCCATGTTTGATGGATCCAACTATGCCTTCTGGAGTAGAAGAATGGAGACCTATATTTCCTCTCTTGGTTTTGATGCGTGGATGTCGGTCAAGAATGGGTATGTTGTTCCTAATGCTCCTCCCTCTGATCTATGTGAAAAGGAGTATGAGAATAATGCAAAGGCAAAACATGCTATCTTGAGTGGACTGTCTGATAGTGAATTTGTCAAAGTCATGCACTGTATTTTAGAAAAGGAGACATGGGACAAATTTCAGAGGTTGTTTGAGGGAGATGCAAAAGTCAAAGAAGCCAAGATGCAAACACTAAGGGGCCAACTTCAAAGTATCAAAATGAAAGATGGTGAAAAGATTGTAGACTATCTTCACATATTTGATGAAACTGTGAATACTATCAGAGGACTTGGATAATAGATTGCAAATGAGATTCTTGTCAAGAAGATACTTAGATCTCTCACTCCCAAATATGATACTAAGGTGTCAGCCATAGAAGAAGTCAAGGATCTGAAGACTTTTACAATGGATTAGTTATTTGGCTCTTTGACAGCCTATGAGATGAGAACAACCGGTGATACTTCCTCAAGGAAAGAAGCAACATTCAACGTCACCAAAAAGGGCAAATAAGCTGCTAGTCATAAAGAATCCAGTGAAGACTCTGATGCAGAGGTAGCAAACTTTGTCAGGAAGCTCAAAAGAGGATCCAACTAGTACAAAGGAAAGCTACCACTTAAATGCTTCAACTATGGGAAAGTAGGACACTTCGTTGCAAATTCTCCTCACAATGAAACTGATGGAGATGAGTCAAGAGAGTTCAGAAGATCTGTCGGCAAAGATAGAGAAAGGAATGACCACCACCAGGGAAGGAGAGGCTATCGGAACCAGAACATCCTATATACCATTAAGGATGACACAATAGATGAAGATAATGCATCAAAAGATGATTACCATGAGAATGACCAAAAAGTCAATCTCTTCATGGCACTTGACAGACCAACTGATGAAGATGAGGAAGAAGAGGATATTGAAGCTGAAGTGGATTTGGAGAGTGAACTTATCAGTGTGCTTGAAGAATTGAGTAAAACAAGAAGAGAACTTAAGAAGGTTAAGCTTGTTGCAGTAGATGAACAAGATCTCTTGAAGCAGTCTCTGGATGAGTCCGGTCAAGTCATACATGACTTAAAACTACAGCTGGAAGAAACTAAGAGGATTTGTGAAGCTACAACCTCTGATTTGAGAAAGAAAGAAAAGGAGCATCAAGAGCTGGAAGCAAAAATAGTAAAACTCAGAAAGGAACTTGAAGAAAGTAAGGAAGAAATAAAAATAAGGAGCAAGTATGAAGGCAACACTGAGGCCTTGGATAAGATGTTGAGAAAACAAAAGCAATCCAAAGCCATCGGTGGCTTAGGCTTTGAAGAAGGTCAAAGTTCAACCCACAAAGATAAATCTGGCAAAGAAATAATGTTCACCTCTTCAATTAAAGGTTAAGGAAAGAAGACATTCACTGTAGGCAAGGATACCGACAAAAAGACATATGCAGATGCTGTTGCAAATCGTCATTCAAATCGATATGCAGAAATGAACTGGAGGCCACACTTCTTGCACCAACATGCAGACCCAAGGAGAAATGCAAGAATTGACCGTGAAGGATTCACTAGACTCAACAACATGAAGGGAAGATCCCCAATGAGGTAGTTCCATTCAGGACCAAGACAACCTAAACCGGTATGTTTCAAACTTTCATGGTTACTATTACCGGTGTAACAAATTTGAGCACATAATAGCTGAATGTAGGTTAAACCATAAGCCTTCTATGAATTATGAAAGGAGAAATCCTTGTAAGGCACTCCGAGATATGAATGTTGTCTGCTATCAGTGCAATGGATATGGTCATAAGAGTTTTGATTGTAGGAAGAATAAACCAGTACCCTACAATAATTTTAAGGATGTCCCCTTAAATAAGAATGTAAAATGCTATAACTGTCAAGAATTTGGACACATAGCAAAGTTATGCAAAAACAAGAAGATCAAGCAGATGGGGGCAAATCTAGATCAAGAGCCGGTAACTGAACCTGAGCTCAATATAGCAGCTGACAAAGAAGAAGGAAATCAAACCAATTTGGGTTGAGAAAGAAAAGGAAAAGGGAGAATCGTCTCATAGTACAAACTGTCTTGCATGTTGAAAGGAAAAATCTATGGGTGGTAGATAGTGGTTGTTCAAACCATATGACTGGTGACAAAAAAAAATTCATCACACTTGAAGACTGGAATGGTGGATCAGTAAGGTTTGGAGATAATTCCTCCATCAAAATAAAGGGAAAAGGAATGCTAAGCATTGATGGAAAACTGAAGGCACATGATGTATACTATGTGGAAGGCCTAAAGCATAATCTGAAGAGTGTGAGTAAGATGTGTGACAAAGGTTACAAATTCACCTTTGACTCAACCGGTTGCCAAATAAAGAAAGACAGTACCGGTAAAGTTGTGGCAGAGGGGAAGAGAACATATGGAAATGTTTATAATCTGAAGGAATGCTATGAGTCCCAATGTATGTTAGGACAAGTAGATGAAAGTTGGTTGTGGCAAAGAAGATTAGGCCACATAAATTTTGATAACTTAGCTGCAGTAAGCAAAAAGGGTTGTGTGAGGAATATTCCACCCATCATCAAGCCGGTAAACACATTTTATGATGAATGTGTAAAAGGTAAGAAAACTAAAGTGAGTTTCAGGATAAAGGAGCACAACACCTCAAGACCACTTGAAATTGGGCATACAGATCTGTGTGGTCCAACTCGAACTAAAGCACTTGCCGGTGAAAGATACTTTATTATCTTCATTGATGACTACTCAAGAATGACATGGGTCACCTTTCTGCAAGATAAATCACAAGCATTTGAAAGATTCAAGATCTTTCGAAAGATGGTGGAAAAGGAAAGTGGGTACAGATTAAATTGCCTAGGATCAGACAGGGGTGGAGAGTTCACATCAAATGAATTTGAATATTATTGTTAAAAACATGGAATTATAAGGCAATACTCTGCTCCTAGAACACCACAGCAAAATGGTGTGGTAGAAAGGAAGAACAGGACAATCAACAAGATGGCCAGAACCATTTTAAATGAGGCCAGTCTGCTGGACACATATTGGAAAGAAGTTGTCCATACTGCTGCATATACTTTGAATCGGGTTCAATTAAGAACAAACAAAAAAATGACACCGTATGAGTTATGGTATGACCGGAAGCCATCAGTCAAATACTTCAAAGTATTTGGAAGCAAGTGATTTATCAAGAAAGATATGAATGGCCTAGGAAGTTTTTACTCCAAGAGTGATGAAGGAATCTTCCTTGTTTACTCATCTAAAAACAAAGCCTACAAATTCTAAAATAAAAGACTAAGAAGAGTCGTTGAGAGTGTGCATGTAAAAGTTGATGAAGATTTGCACAAAGGATGTCAACCACAGATTAACTGGTATGATGAATCAGGTAATGAACATGATAAAGTTTGGTCGGATACTGAACCAGAGGTAGCATCCAAGAAGGTCCCCAACCGGTATGTACAACTAAATCACCCAGAAGAGAAAATTTTGGGAAATAAGAGTGATGTGCAGACTAGAAGAAGACTTGCTCGGAATGATGAAAAAGTCAACCTATGTCTCATGATTGAAGTTGAACCCAAAACATTCAATGAGGCCAATAAAAGACAAGAATGGATGGATGCCATGGAAGAAGAACTGCACTAGATTGAGAAGAACAAGACTTGGGAATTAGTCCCAAGACCGATAGACAAGAATATCATTGGTACAAAATGGGTCTACCAGAACAAGATGAATGAAGAAGGTAAGATTGTAAGGCACAAGGCTAGACTAGTGTACAAAGGATACTCTCAGGTAGAGGGAATTGACTTTGAAGAAACATTTGCACCAATAGCCAAATTAGAAGCAATTAGAATGTTTCTAGCCTTCTCTACCTACAAAGGCTATAAAGTATATCAAATGGATGTAAAATTTGCCTTTCTAAATGGAAATTTGGAAGAAGTGTACATGGAGCAACCAGAAGGGTTTATGCTGCATGATGATGAGACATTTGTGTGCAGGTTGAAGAAGGCCTTGTATGGTCTAAAGCAAGCTCCTAGAGCATGGTATTCAAGATTAGATCAGTACCTAAAGGAGCAGGGATTTAAAAAGGGAAGTGCAGATAGCAATTTGTACATAAAGAAAGAGGGGAACCACATGATCATTGTAGTTGTGTATGTAGATGACATTATCTTTGGAGGTAACAAGGAAACTCTCTGCAAAGAATTTGCTAATCAAATACAGTCAGAATTTGAGATGTCAATTCTTGGTGAATTGACATACTTCCTTGGTTTGCAGATATTACAACAAGATAAAGGAATCTTTATCTCACAAGTCAAGTATGCAAAGGAGATGCTGAAGAAATTCCATCTAGATGATTGCAAACTGATAAGTACCCCCATGGTGACCGACAACAAATTGAGCAAGCATGATGAATCACTGGTGGTGCATCAGACTCTGTACAGATCCATGATAGGCAGTCTAATGTATCTAAATGCTTCAAGACCGGATATAGTTCAAGCAGTGTGCATGGTAGCCAGATTCCAAGCTGCACCAAAGCAATCACATATGAATGTTGTTAGGAAAATTTTTAGGTACCTACAAGGAACACTCAACTATGGTTTGTGGTATCTTAAACAAGGACATTTTATCTTGGAAGCATACATTGATGTTGATTGGGCAGGATGCATTGATGATAGAAAAAGCACAAGTGGTGGTGCATTATTTCTAGGTGACCGGTTAGTCTCTTGGCATAGCAAGAAGCATGACTCAGTCTTTCTATCTACTGTTGAAGCTGAGTACATTGCTACTGGTACATGTTGCTCTTAGGTGCTTTGGATGAAGTAGACTCTCAAAGATATATAGGCGGACATCATTGATCCTATTCTCATCCGGTGTGACAATTCGAGTGCAATCAACATAGAAAAGAATCCAATCATGCATTCCAGAAAAAATCATATTGCTATCAAGTATCACTTTCACAGAGAGAAGGTTGAAGGATAGGAGGTAAGGATGGATTATGTTCCTACTGGTGAACAAGTAGCAGACATTTTCACCAAACCATTACCGCTAAGCACTTTTGAGTACCTATGACACAAGTTGGGACTTGTGTCATCTACCTAGGCAGGTTTTATGTGGCTCAAGGGGAGCTTGGTATGAATCAAAGGGGGAGTGTACAATACCCTTTGTCATTGTGTCAAAGGGGGAGAAATGTACCGGTATGGAGTGTCTCGCTAGAAGTTGACATCAATGCCAAAAGGGGAGATTGTTGGAGTTTTGGCACTAAGTTGTCATTGATGTCAACCAACATGATGGACATTCACATAAGGGTGAGAATAAAGAATGAAGGCCTATTGGTAAGTACAAACCGGTGTAAAGGATGGTTGCTTGCTTATGATGAAGAGGCAGAATGTTAATGTTGTCTCACACCACTGGAGGTGAAGGTATGCTACCGGTATAGGGTACTCTACCAGTTAACAGAAGAAGAAATCTCTACCGACAAAGGGTTGTACCGGTATGTGTTTGCCGAACCGACTGTGTGTTGGTGGGCCATGCCTTGATAATTGTGATGCCATATGGAGCAGAGGTGGCAAGCGTGTTGTGGTTGGTGAAGCCTTATCGACAGGGTCGATGAAACAGATAATCACCATTGATGAAGGAGCCACAAATCACGAGATTGTATCTGACTGATTGCAGCTTGAGGAAGAAGGAATGACAGAGGAAGATCAAGGAGCAGTTGGTGCTTGAATCTATGCAAAGGAAATTCGATTCAGGAAGTCCTTGAAAAGGAAACTACTGAAGCACTTTATGTGTCGACTGATTTCATGACAGAAGATTTGATTTGAGATTGCCATTTTCTAGAAAATGTGCATTGGACAATGGAAACTATGTGCAAGTGCATCCTTGAAGGACAAGTGATCGATCCAAGATAGGTGGATTGGATCTCATGAAGATTGTGTTGGAAATAGGAAACCCTTATTGCTCAGGTTTTTGAATTGCATTCTGGCAGTAAATCACCGTACAAGAAATGAGAGCTCAAGACAAAAAGAATTAATGCTATGAATGAGGAGAAGAGGAGAGGGTGTGAGCAAGGAGAAGGATTGTGAGCCTTAGAAAGAATTCGTAGAAAGTTGCAGGGTGCGTGAGCAAGCATATGAGTGAGAGGATTCTATAGGTAGAACTATAGTCTTGCAGTTGAGCCTAACCGGCAAGGTGTGGCAGAGCAGGCAACATCCTAGTGTGACACAATGTGTTGAGAGATTGTGTGTGAGAAGGAGAGAAAGATAACAGAGTCGAGAAACAGAGATAGATATCTCACAACCGACAGTGTGAGATTTAGTGGAGGAGAAAAGACTGTCAATCGACAGAGAGTTATTTGATCAAAGAGTTGCAAAACTAATTTACAACAAGAAGCCTTAACTGTATTCAAATAGTACTTCAATATACATCACCAAGTTGAAGCTTGGTGCCCCTTGGGTTGGTGCCCTAAAGGTGTAAGGGTTGGTGCTCCTTGGGTTGGTGCCCAAAATATTTGTAAGTCAATGTTTTACCTGTGAGGCTGGATTGGAGCAGTAGTCTCCAACAACTTTTCTCACCGAGGTTTTTCCCATATTGGGTTTTCCTCGTAAATCTGTTGTTGTGAGTTACTTGTGTGTGAATGATCTCTTCGGTCTTCTTTCTTGCATTACTGGTATGATTGTTTAATAGTTAAGTGAATAACTGATATTCTGAGGTTAGATCAGAAAAAGAAAAAGCTTAAAAACCACTGATTCACCCCCCCCCCCTCTCAGTGGTATTTTTTGTTCAACATAAGTGTTGTAATTGAATTTCCTAATACAATCCATGATAGTCTTGCACACAGGCTAAGATTATTCATTAGAGTTCCAAGCACACACACTATCAAAGGAAAAATATATACCTCCTAACCAATAATGGCACCATGAGTCCAACCCCACTAGATTTAGAGTTAGACTATATGGTCAGTATAAGCTTAATATGGAAGAGTAACCTCAAAACAAAAAACAATCAAGGACATATACGTAGTGCCCCTCCCTCTTTTGGCTTGTCAGACCTTGTGATTTGTATTTTGTGTGGCTTGACCCTTATTTTTGTGTTGGTTGATTTTGGTTTTGGATTGTGATGCTTGACTATGCTTCTTGGATTTCTACTTGACTATGATATTTCGTGTTATGTGGATGGTCAGTATAATGATGTTTTGAGAATGTGATGTATCTTCGCTCTGTGTGTTAGATGATTATAGATGGAATATTTTTGTAATGTTAAAATTCTATCTTGATGCTCTTAGATGTATATCTACCTTGATATTAAATTCCTTATTATCTCTGATGTTGTTATGTGGTTTGTGATTGATAATTATATTTCAATATCTTCGATGGAATCATATGATGTAGCTTTTGATGTGATTATTAGTTGGTGTTCATAAGCAATACTTCATTATTGGGATAGTTTATTTATGAGTTTCTTTACATTTATTGATGTATACAGACTTGATGTACATTTCTTCTATGTTTGATGTGCTTGGGTGAAAGGGAAAAGTGCCACACTGCTCTTTATGGGCAAGCTATGTCGCTTTCATTCCCTATTCACGGTGTGATATTTTGTAGATTATATATAAACTTGACAATTTGTTTATGCAGCTGCAAGTACCGAGCATCAACTCCACCTAAATCTTCAAGTCTGAGCATGCTCTCCAACCCAATGGTAAAGTGGACAAAGGAGATATCAATCAGACCCATGTCAGGCACCCTAGTTCCTTGTTCGTCGGGTCTTGTCAGTTGTCACCCTCTCTTAGCTCACCGTGTTTTGAGTTTGTCATCATTTGT